>NC_087209.1:76513069-76542698 GCF_015104395.2 Macrobrachium nipponense
CAGTAAGTTGATGTATTGTGGCATAATTAATCTCTTTCATGCACTTAATCCTTAATGGATGGATAACTTCTCAGGAGTACGGTGGTCCCCCGTATTCACAGGGATGCGTACCAGAAACCCCCCTGTGAATAGTTAGAAACCCTTATAAAAATGCTGAAAACGGCCTATTTTGATAGTTGAAACTCAAGAAAACCCACAAGAAAATTTTATGCGTCGTTTTTAATGTTTATCACAAAAAGTGCATTTTTATAAGAAATTGATTCTTAAAAAAAAAAAAAAACAGGAATTTGTGGATATTTCTCAATAGAAAAATACTGCGAATATGCGAATTTTCCATGAATAATGCGGGGAAACATTCCCAAGAGAAATCCACGAATACGGGGTGTCCACTGTAGTATTACGAACGCGTTTGGGGGTGGTGGGACGGATTGATCCTGTAGAGAAGCAATATTAAGCCCCATCAATTGGAAAAGAATGGCGGGGGAAAGAGGTGCAAATACTTCTATAGCCATATTCACTAATGGCAACTTTTACACTGGCTAAAATCATCGAATCTGGCATCTCAGGACTTCAGTTCTGCTTTTGATTTCAAGGGAGAATGTACTGCATCTGTCTCAACATGATGTTCTTTTGTAAATTTGCTCATATATATAGCAAGTGGTTGCTGTGGTCTTTGTTCTGGTCTTTTACGATAGTACGTATGTCGGTTTGTACAGGGTGGAACCTCAGTTTTTCGTACACAATCCGTTCCAGAACCTCCCACGAAAACCGAAACAATTATTCTCATAAGGAATAATGTAAATACAATTAATGCATTCCAGACCCCAAAAATATTTACAAAAATACATTTCATAGGGAATAAACAAAGTTTACAAACAGAAAACTGAGAAATAAATATTAATGACTAATGAAATGAATAAATGAACATTTGACATCACTCTTACCTTTATGGAAAACACCTGTTTAGCATACAGAAGATGGAGAGGTTATTGTTTGGAAGGGGAATCTCCCTCCAGAAGGACTTCAGGTATCAAGGACCTATCAGGGGTTACTTCTCTTCATTTTTTACTGGCACTATCTGAGGTTACTTCCCCTCTTCACTTTTTACTGGCACTAGGACCAGCTTGAGAGCTACTGGACCCATGTTTGCACAATAAAACTGTACATAGACATTTGTTTCTGGTGTTTCTTTAAAATTTGCCTAAAGTTTCAACACACATTGTCATTAAACATGTTGGAGGCACAGATTACAACTTCTTTGTTGGGATGATAATTCTCCACAAAATTTTTTTTACATTCCACATTGCAAACATGTCCTTAATCCCTGAAGTAGGCACATCATGTATGCCATTCGTTTCTTAATTTTTCAAACCAGCCTCTGCTGGCCTTAAATTCACTAACAGCAGTTGTGGTAGGCATTTCTTACTGATATCAGCATGCAACTTCCTCCAACTCTGTACTATGAGTTCTTTCTTAAAATTCTATAGTTTCTCTTGTCCTTTTTATAGAAGGGCTAGCACCTGGAACTTTCTTTGGCCCCATGATGGCTTATTTAGCAGTTGCACTCATAAAAAAGGCACAAAAAGCAAAAAACAACAAACACAAAAAGCAGAATGGGTCACGAAAGATGGGATGCTTTGTCTGGGCGCTCGATACGGGGTCTGGGTCACAGCTTGGGGGCCGGATGGAGAGTTTCCGGGTGTATGAAAATGAGGAAGCGTACAGATAACCGAGACCAAATTTTGTAGAGAAAAAATAAGTCTACAAAAACTGAAATGTATAAAAAGAGGTGTATAAAAACCGAGGTTTGACTGTAAATGTAATTTTGCAAGGAAAAGTGCAAAGAAATATTACAAAAAACATGTACAAATAGAAAAAGTTACTGAATCTTTGTTCAAGGTAAATTTATGTAAATATTTTTCAACAAATATGGTAAGAACTTTTTTACTGATTTTCTTATCAGCACCCCTCCAATAACGGAACCCCCCCCGCCACAACTGGGGACTGCCTGTATAGTTGGTCAAATTTACGACCGTCTTGTAAAAGAGGCCCCACAAAGGATTGTAAATAATCTAACTCCTCATGGAAGGTAGGGAACATTTTTTAGAATTTTTTTTCTTTCACCATATACATTTGCATATCTTCCTCTTTCCACTGATTTTTTTTTTTTTTTTTTTTTTTCCTTTTTTTTTTTTTTTTTTTCCGTAAATGGGCCAACCTCCAAGTTTACCCGGCCTGAGGAGCTGCATATGATTTTTTACCCATCCACTAAGGGTTAAGACCCAAGTGTAAACACGTTGACAATCATACATGGTGATTGACTCTCTCTCTCTCACTGATATAATCTCGGACACGCACACTATCGATTCCTTGATTATCCTTGTAAAATGTGAATAAAATTGATTTTGTTATCAACCTTGCCTACTGCAATCATTTTGGTTTCCTCAAAGAGCTCCTGTCTCTCCTCCCTCCATCCCAGCTAGTTTTGCGCCATTTTCACAAACGGTTCACTTCACACACAGTAACAACAATTTTCTAAAATTTTACTTCATATAAGTACTTTTTTTATTACTTTACACTTAATTTAACTTTAGAACACATTAATAACAGGAAAAAAAAATTTGAAAATGGGGACTTTTTCAGCTGACTGGACTAATTATTCTGATTCCCTTTATTTCTTATGGGATATTAGTTTCATATTTTAAAACAAATTCGAAGTTTGAGTACTAGACTGTATTCTGCTATTCATTGTTTCTTGGTGAGAAAGTCTGTGTTTGCAATGAAAGAGGGAAGTCTTTTTCAATTGCAGTGAACAAAGAATAATTGAACACCTTACAAATTAGAAAATTGTATATTAGAAGACAAAACTCAAATTGTCTGAAGAAAATCATTCTGAGTCATCACAACGGCTGATGGGTCAGGTGCGATGGAGCATAAAACTACAAACTTCGGTGACACCAGGCGGTAAACAGAAAGATAATGAGTCTAATGAGACATAGTATGTCTAAAAATTCTCGCAATGGCAAATGTGTACCACGAGACATGAACCTTACATGAGGATTCCGAGGCAACCAGAGACCTAAGTCTGTGATGGCCGGGCAGAGAGATTCGAATTAGTAGTTAACCTTTGACAGAGGAGAAATAATACTAAGACAAACAGAATCTCAGAGAGAAGGCAGAACTATATCCTTCGCTCGACTCTGTATGTTGAGTTGCCTGGTAGTGCATTCCATGCTGGAAATGCCCTTCGGCTTATAGACTATCAAATGCAATACAGATACATCCAAGCACCTGCATGTTAACGGAAATGAGAGGGAAGGAAACCCTCTTGTTCAGTGATAATGCCAAAACTTGTGGTGCTGTGGTAAATAATGCCACTAGTTGTCTCAAAATCAAAACGGAAACTCTTGAGAGGCCTGAAAGGCTGTCCATGAGTTTCGGTTAATGTTAATTAGAGAAGGTACTACGTATTTGTCTCGGTCACATACCAGAAGAACTAACTTACAGGTGTGCGCCTGCTTATTACTCAGATGGTGCAACTGTTAACAGACACGTTGCGAGGAAAATATACAAGTATATTCGTAGGTTCCTGTTAATCGAGCACCACCCTAATTCTTCTCTATTGTGAGACAAGAATAAGGACTGGAAGCAGACATTCATTCTCTAATGAAGAGATCAAAAGTGAAGCTGTCCCAAAGGGAGCTTCTATAGTGATAACAGGACACCAAAGACGACTAGTTCATGCTGAATGGTTGTTCCTAACAGGAGCACCCGAGAGGTGCTGTTCAAAACTTCTTGGTGGAATCCATCCTGAACAGATTGAACATATGTTTTGGTCAGATCCTAGATTAAACCAAGAACATAGTCCTTGTATTTTCGAATTATGGGGAGCAGATCCCAAAGGGTTACTCTTATTCCCTTGCTCATTCCGTTGTAACCCAGAAAATAGAGGGAAAAAAGAGATTAGGATTGACTGTTCTTGCCTGCTCTTCTCTAAAACTTGCAGTGTTCTCATTTACCAAATGAAGCATTCTTTTCCTACAACTGTTTTGATAAAAGGAGTTAAAATGTGCCAAAAGTTGGCGAGAACTTGCCACATCTTGCTACACATATATCCCCTCCATGATCGAACCTCACAAAGAGGGCTACACAGAGAATCTCCTCGCAGCTCCTCCAGATGCCTTGTCCTGAGGGACAGCATCATTGACCTTGGCACCTGAAGAATAGCCACTCCTGGCTTTCACAATTGGTCTGAGCTATCAAAGCAGCTCGGTCCCTTCTCTTGCCCTGGGCCGGGCAGTCATGACAGAAAGAAGATCACCCATCACTGACTGTGGGTGTATGATCCCCCTTTGGAGGTTGTACACTCGGAGAGACTCATGAATGAGTACCCAACAATACTCCGGTTCCCTGAGCAGTGCCCTTAGAACCACAGACAAAAGGAACCCTTGGTCCGAACTTCTGGGGCTTCCGAGACACTATGCATTAGGGACAGCATCACGGTTTTCCACTCCCGAGGAACAGGTGAGCTGATGAGAGAGCCAATGGCTTCCTCCCCAGGAAGAGGATGCAGACCCTTAGAAGTATCAAGTTGAGACTTCTTAAGGGGCAGAGAAGCTACCGTCCTCTTTTAGGCCGGGAAGCCTGTGAAGAGGGAGGTAAGGAGACATCAGATGACTAAGATGATGATCCTGTGAAACTCGTTGCAACACAGGAAAAGAGTTGCCGCACTGATCAAGAGTAGAGAGTTCATTTAGTAGAGCTGAGCACTCAGCTCGGCAGCAAAGCTAAGTCAGTGAGCTGAGCAAATCACCACCACATAATTATGAGTGGTAATCGTCAACAAAGAACTATCACTTATTCCCAATTAACTGTTCTCCTTTGAGGCTGAAGCTCCAAGAAGAATAATAAAAAGGGATTGTGTCTGCTGTCCTATGTTTGGACCCTAATTTGTTTGTATGGTGTTTTTACGTTTGGAACCAGTGATTATTCAGCAACGGGACAAACGGATTTACATGACTTCTGAACCACATCGAGAATGAACTTCCATCACCAGAAATACACATCTCTGACCCCTCAATGGAATGCCCAAGAATTGAACTTGCAGCCACCGAGCTGGCAGGCAAAGACCATACCAACCTGAGGTGCTTAAATGGTGTTGGCATGCAGTACCAAGCTCTGCGTAAACCCAAACCAGACTGAAGAGTGAACTCATCTGTACTGGTAAAGGCTCATCTTGCTATCCAAACACTCTTGATAGCAAGAGCTAGAGTTCATAAGAAAATTCCTGCACTTGGCAAGAATCCTGACATTTGTAAGACAATAATCAGGCTAGTCTTGCCTCACCCTGGGGTACTCGGCAACATGATGAAGCCGAGCTCTCGAAGAGCACCAGTGAAACCAAGGGATCCAGGCACTCGGCAAGACTCCTGATTCTTGTAATCCCAAGTATTTGGAAATCACAGAAAACCAAAACACCAAGAACGCCCAAAATTCCAAGGAATTCAATCGTTCAGTGAGACTCCTGATTCTGTAATAACAATTACCCGGAATGCCCGCTTGCCCAAGTTAATGAAATCACACCAAAACCAAAACACTCTACGAATGCCAGAAATTCCAAAGAATTCAAGCATTTAGCAAGACTTCCGATTATTGTAATAACAATTATAAGGAATTACCGTCTGGCCCAAGAATTTGCAGGTCATATAAGACCAGAGCGCTCAGAGTGCTATAAATTCCAAGGAATTCAAGCACTCAGCGAGTCTACGAATTCGTCAAACAATCATCGGGGAGAGGTCCCTCTTCGAGTGCCATAGAAATCAAGGAGGAACAGCATAAAAACTACTCCTATGTGCAAACATTTAAGACTGGATTAAGAGTGCAATTCCACAGAATACGCCCTCGAGGCTCCCAAAACACAATACCCAACAGGGGATTGTGAAGATAGTCAGGAAGAACACAGTCTCTAGGTGTTTGAATCTTCAGAATCAAAACGCCAGGTGTCGAGACGGTGAGAAGTCTCCCCGTCATTGACAGAAGATCCTTCCTCAACTATGTGGACGTGCATCCAATGGGACCCTGAGACCATTCCAGGAATGTAGGCCCCGATGCTGAATCCTGCAGAGAGCATTCTACAGGATCCCTCCTATCCACCTCGCCCCTCCCAATGTAGCTAGAGGAAGTACAGGGAATAGGTTAGGAAGATTGGACACTTGCTCACCCTGCTAGCAGAACTAGCAGAAGCAAGTTAATGGCAGCCATCAACCTGCAGTGATGGCTGCAACACGAGTCTAGGAGAGCATTCTCACCATCCTGGAGAAACGCATTCCCAAGGAAGGTTACAAAACTCGCATGGCAGGAAAAACGCTCACCGCCACCAAGCCCAGGCAATCATGCAAACATCCTCATGATGCATCCTAGTCCTCTTTGAGATTGGAACCTTGCAAGAGAACTGAAAGGTGGCCGGCCCTCCTACCTGAGCAGTCACCACATGGGTGATCGCTAGGAAGGTGTGAGACACCTGAGTGACTCACTTCTTTCTTCTGCTCCATGCCTGAGTCATGATGGTGAAAGGACTCTGCACCGATGCTCTGGATGCATGTGAATCCGTAGATTTACGTGCACTCATGGGAAGCTTGTGAACATCGCCCGACAGTGAACTAGTCTTAGTGGCAGAACCCCTAGGACTAGGAGCAGAAGTGAGAACTAAGAAGTTTGTGCTTCTACAGCTTCCTACATGCTAGACCCTGGGGACAGCACGACGATTCTTCTACCCAAAGAAAACAGGAGCCAGGCCAGGAAAAGAAGAACCTAACTGCCTCCTCAGTTTAAGGAGGCCAGACCCTTAGAAGTCCCGTGACAAGACTTTTTAGGGTGGGGAGAGACTACCTTCTCCTTCTTCGGCAGGGGACCCTTAGAAGTCGAAGGGGAGGAGGCTGAAGGAGACGAAGATGACGACACCGGACGAGCTCTCTTCCTCCTCGGCTTCTTCTTTGCCAACTTTCACAAGACTTCTATTATAGGATGAAGCCCAATCACCAGCAGAAGTAAAGCTAATAATCACAGGGCAGCTGTATAGAGTCTGTTCAGTGATGAAACTCCAGGATAACAGCGGTGAATTAACTTGACCCATTATGGCACCATAAATTGCTGATTTTATGGCGCTAGACAAGCACCATAAAACCGGATCGCCATTAACCAAGTCCGCTGATAACTGGGTACTGCCTGTATTATGATTTTCAGCTGGGGAAAAGTACACACAATCGAGGGCCAATGCCACAGCATGCTAATGAGTCACAGGTACAATTCCAAGGTTAGCATAGCCAACACAAAGATATACCCAACCATCTACTGTCATAATTTACTATCACTCACTGTTAGCCTGCAGAAGAAAGAAAATGTGATTAAAAAAGGATACTCCTCTTGTATCAAAGGAAACTGCCCTCCAAAACAAGAGGAGATCCCCAAACATCAACACCACACACATACCCCCAGAGAAGGAGGAATAGTGGCAGAATAAAAAAAACAAAGGGCAAACCTCCGGAGTACTCCCCAGTAAATTCTCCCAAAGCTCAAGTGCAAAGTCCATAAACAAATATACTGTTGCACCCTTACTATTAAAGGGCGAGAGCAAGTGATAAGGGTGTATGCACAGAAAGTAGATTACATATTAATTATTAATATCAAACACATCATACTCATATTAAACAAATAAAGAAAGATCCCACTGGGAAATCGTGATTAATGGCCAGCCAGCCAGTGCTCACATACATACATCTACATTGGAAGACGGCCGAAAAGCAAAGTGGAGTGTTAACATCCAGGCAGACAGGTACCCACTTACCAGAGAGTCGTTACTGCCTAACCACCTTGTTCAAGAAATTAGTGGCTGTGTTCCAGCTTCACCGTAAAGTATTTTGTAATGTAAAGAACCGAGGGTTTGTATATTGTGTGGGAACAAACTGCAGAGAGGAAATGTTTGGTAGAATAGTTTTACAAAAAATGGAACTTTCCCAATTGTATCTGAGCCATAGATGGAAAACAACCTGATAACTTGTCCTAATAGTGGTTCTTTCTATTACAACTATAAAGGATCCCACATTAATGTCAGTCTCCAATGCTAACTAAAAATTCATTTACATAGCTGTGGGCACTAGTGGAAGAGTGTGGGATAATACTATTCCCTGTCAGCATGTTGAAACTAGATTTGTGGGTTTGCCAGATGATGAGGTGTCTTTGTAGCAGCTCAGGGAATTACTGTATGTCTTTGTGACTGATGGCACATTTCCTTTGAGCACCACATCACAAAACCTTTCCTTTCCCTTATTCAAACCAAAACATTGTGCAGCACCTATTTTCCCACAGATTATCAAGGGTTAAATAAACTGTAGAAAACACATTAGGAATACTTGCAAATAGATTTCAGATATTCAAAAAACCCATTAATCTTGGAATACTTGCAAATAGATTTCAGATATTCAAAAAACCCATTAATCTTGAACCAAAAAAAGTAGAACAAGTAGTTTTAGCCTGCACTGCACTACACAGTTACCTTCACAAAGACACTATTACCCCTTACTTCAGTACTGATTACAATTTGGTTACTGAAAACACCCCCTGGTACTTCAAAGTTCAAATTAATGTTATCCTACTACCATGACAAATACAACAGCAGAATTGTACAACCAAAGGAGTAACGGTACGCAATCAGTATTTGCAGTATTTCAATGAAGAAGCTGCAGTAACTGGCAGCACCAACTCACCTAATGGTGACTAGCAACATTAACTCCTAACGAATTAGTATTTGTCATTGAAATATTATTAGGTACTAGTATCCATGTTTCACAATAGTGCTTCAATGCTTTGGGTTATGTTTTACATCTCGTGTGACTTGGAAAGGTTGGGGCTGTAAATAAAAATTCATAATTGTCTTTTGCTGTTTTTCTTACATACACCCACACACAGAATGCGTGTATATACATACCTCATGATCAGAAACTTCCTTGGACGTATGAGAGACTTGGCTATCCATATTTGACATCAATTCTCTCATGCTGACACCATCCTTGAGGAAACACAGTTCGTGCGAAAACCATAATGCGGGTGTATACGTGTCATCAGCCTCAGCCCCCAACTTCTTGGATTTTTCAAGTTTACGAAGTTCTCCCGCCTATACTGACTGCGAATTATTTCTATTTTCCTCTTCACTTCCACTGCACTGACATGTGATCCACTCCCCTGAAGTTTTGCTGTTATTCCATTAATTGCTACAGCACGTGTATTTCTGTCCTTATAAACGTCTGACTTGGCATTCCATAAACAGGGGTTCTGTCGGTAGAGTTCAATTAACATCAGAGGTCTGTGGTCCTATCCCAGTAGTAAACCTTTTCCTTCGTAGCGCGAAGCCCAGCCATGTTGTCAGGTCAGCTGAAATCAAAGCAAGTCATAGCCTCAGCTCATATGGTAAACATGTAACCTCTCAAATCTTTGCTTGGCAACGCGTGGTGCCATGCTTCTGTCCTGCCAGACACTGTCTGAAGCTCCAAACCACGAACATGAGCAATGCCTGTTAGTCTGTGGTGATTGCTTCTGATGTCATCAACACACCTTTACTTTTCCTATATGTAGTTATCATATAACTGTTTGTCTGACTAACACTTCGACCATGTGTACACACCCTTACACCTTTCAAACCTTTTTGCTGTCAGTTTCCATTTCAGCACTGAATGACTCATAGGCCAAGTGCCTGGCCCTTTGGCTAAGTTCTACATTTTATTTTATTCTATTCCTAGTTGCACCCAGTATTTAGCCATTCCTATCTTCCATTTTGCTGTGAACCTCTCTTTTCCCTGTCTAAGTGTGAATGGCAGCAAATGTCCCGTGCTAGGCTATTTCTCCAAAACGGCAAATTTTCATACATCAAGTCATACTACTGCCATGTTTGCTATGGGACTCAGCATTTTAATGCTACTGATCCTAGTTTTCATGTTGCTGTGGTTTGGAATTCTGTTTTTACTTCAGATGTTCATAAATCTTAACCTTGTCCATGCTTACAAATTAACTTCTGTTATTTTTTTTTAGAGCAAAGCCCACTCTCCTTTCCCAAATCTTCTAAGCTAGATAGAGGCATGAGGATACATATTTAAACAGTATTCTAATAAATAAAAAAAACTGACTTAAAAATCTTAGTGATCCTGCATCCATTGGTGGATTGGTATTGCGAGAGACCTTTTAAAAGTATCATTCTCACTTGTTTTCTCCATTGGAGAAATTTTTGTACCTTGTTAACTTCCTGCCTAAATGAAAGTCCCTCTTCTTCAGTTTGAAATATGGTACAAAGAAGTGCAACAAAACTTTGGAAGAGTTGGGTCATCCTATAATGTCTTGGAAGTTATAGATTCTCTTTACTGAATATTGTGTTAATGTATTAAGTTGTTCCTGTTTAGAGTGCAAAGCAGCAAGCCCTATATGGTCAATGCAAAAGTTTGTACCTACTTTGCTAGTTAAATCAAAGAGTATAAAGAGGTAAAGAGTGGCATCATCCAACAGTGAGAGCATAAACTGTGACAGCATTTGTTTGTCCTGGCATACAGCACACTGTTCAAGAAGAATGTTAGCAGTTTTGTGGGTTGTAACACTATCTGATCTTTTATTATAGATATAGTTATGCACTAATCTGGATTGATTATTAAAATATTCTATTGGAAAAAATTAATAAATACATACAGCTTATCCTCTCTTTATAACTACTGGTGCTAAAGTAGGTTTCATTCAAATGATTGAAAATTATGGATGAAAGGAATATGTACAGTAATACTTTGGGTTACGAACCGATTAGTATACGAATTTTTTAACTTACGAAGTGACGCCCTCATTCTGGAATACGAATTTCGCTTGGAATACGAATGTGCGAATTTCCATCATGGGAGGCCGCCTGATTTGTTTACATCGGATGAGCGTGGGATCTGCGAACGCATTTTTTCGGCCAAACTTAACGCCTGCTTTGTTTACATCGGATGAGCGTGGGATCTGCGAACGCATTTTTCGGCCAAAACTTAACGAGGGTCACGTGATTTCCTCCTACGCATCCCTTGACCCTTTTTAAACCATAACTCTTTCAATATCTCGCTGGCGGTAAGATTGAACGATCTGTCCTGATACGCTCTCAAATTTGCTAGAATTGATTTGCGCACGTGTTTGTTGTGCCGTGATAGTGCTTATACATTACTATTACCCAAATACTAAAGGACAATGGCTCCCAAGATGACGAAGGCAAGCAGCAAGAAGGAAAGCATAAGAAAAAAAGGAGATGATTACAGTCAAAATGAAGAAGGAAATTATCCAAATGCATGATAAAGGCGATGTGCGTGAAAGACATTGCAGCATTCTTCAAGCGGTCGCAATCAACGATCTGCACTATTTTGAAGAAAAAGGAAGAAATTAAAGCCAGTAAAGCATCAAAAGGTGTCACAGTATTGACGAAACAACGGCCTTATATTCTCGACGATGTAGAAAAGTTTGCTCATAGAAAAATTTTTTAAAATTGTGAAAGACAACATAGTGTTGCGTAAGCGTAAAATTAGTGATCGTAGTGAACGGTGCTCTCTAGAGAAAGAACCAGAAAGTCTTCCAGAAGTGTTCACGGAGGGAGATTTCCCCCCAAGCCTAACCCTCTCCTCCTCACCCTTCCCCTCCTCCCGTCTCCGTCAAGCCAGCAGCCACACTCGCAAAGGTAAAGTTCAGGTTTTACTGTGCATGCATATTAAATCTAGTGTTTATATTTAATTTCATTCTTCAATTTTATAATTTTATGTAATTCCTACACGAATTTCAACCTTAAGAACTTAGTGAACAAAAATAAATGGAAAAATATATGAATTGAAATGGTTATCATGGTCGGGTGGAACGCATTATTTGCTTTTTATAACATTCTATGGGAAAATCCATTTGGGTTACGAATTTTTTTAGGTTACGAAGCAGTTTCTGGCAACGGATTAAATTCGTAACCCAAGGTATTACTGTATATAAATAAAAATGGAAAAATTTTTATTCTAAATTAATATTAATAATACTTACCTGTATAATTTATCTAGCCCTAAATCCCCAAAAACCGCACCAAAATTTACCACATTGGCAACCCTGTTACCTCCTATTCTGTCCGCCAGTTGGCATCACTGTCGTTGACAGATACGAAAAAAACCTTCCCTCAAATCAGTTGTGATAGGCAGATCGTGGGGTAGGATGGGTGGGACTAGATAAATTATACAGGTAAGTATTATTAATATTAATTTTAGAATAAAAATTCCATATTAATAAACATTACCTTAATATAATTTATCTAGCCGATTAACCACATTGAAAAGGAGGAGGGAATCTGAATACAATTTCCCCTTCGGAGGGGAATAGGAGAAAAACAAACAAGAAATATATATCATAGGCAGTCAAAACTCAACCCAAGGTCAAACGATACTAACAACTCAAAGTCTCCTACCATAATGCCACCACTGCGGTAGCACAGGACAAGGAGTAAGTGCATAGTCAGTCCGTCTGTACTAAAGTCAGGTGCCCGACCAGGTGACCAGTCAGACGAATTGCGGACAGCAAGGCTGCACCTGAAGACTATCAAGCACTATTCTTTCCCCTAAAGGATGAGTGTCTGGACGTCTGGGCGATTCAAAGCTAAGCAAACCTTGGGGGTGTATCAACGCAACCGAAGTCGCCAGCAACGAATCGGCTCATGAGCAACTCCTAACTCGAGCTTTCTGGTGCCAAGAGAAAGGAGCGCGGAGCAAAAAGGCGATTCAGTCCCACCCGAATGACGAATGCCTGACAGTCCAACCTGGTCTCGTGTTACACGATCATCGGGGGTGTATCAACGCAACCGACTTCGTCAACAAGAAACTCAGGGCTACTAAATGTCGCCTGATCTCACACGAGTGTCTGACTCCGAGAAGACAGGTGAGACAAAAAGTAGATGGTGAGCGAGTCACCAGATGACAGCAGACGATCCATCGACTAATTCCCTGTCCAGGACAGTGCGGAAGAAGCAAAGGAAGTCGTCCCCCCCGAGGGACAAGGGCGAAAACCAGTGGGCTAGTCCTAGGTCAGCATCGACTCTGGAGAAGCGTAGTCGCCAGTGCCGACAACCCAGTGGCTGGAACCATTTCACACTGAAAATGGAAGCAGCATGAGTTGCCAAGCAGTCAGTCCTTGTCATCAAAAACAAAAACCCTAAATACCAAACTGCCTAATTCCATTATAACTACGTCAAAACTGCATGGGTTATAATACAAAAACAAAAAATATATACAAAACAAAACAAAAATTAATGAATAATATACAGGTAGCAACCGAAACGTAAAACAGGGAAGACTACCTAATTCTCCTGTCTGACGACCTGTCCTGCCATCACCAACGGGCCCAAAGAACGAAGGTCGCCTAGAACTAGAGAAATATCCCTCAAGTAAAAAGAGGCAAAAACAGAATTAGAACGCCAAGTCGCTGCCTCAAGCACCTTGGCGACTGAGACGTTCTCATAAAGCTACTGATGTAGCAACTGCTCTAATACTGTGTGCTCTCGGCGTCTGGTCTTCCCCAGCAGCCGAAACCAACCCCAGTTTTAACGATCAGATCTCTAAGAAAAAAGGATACACCATTCTTTGAAATAGGTCTCTTGACATTTTCGGGTGAAACAAACAGATGACGGGGACGACCCTGAATGTCCTCGGTGCAGCGTAAATAACATGAGAGCGCCCTAACAGGGCAAAGAACTAATTCCTCATTTAAATTACCAACAAAGTAAACCAGCGACTTCAGTACGAAAGACCTGGGAATGGGATTATCAGACGATTCAGTCTTTGCGACAAATTCAGGAGGGTTATGACAAAATCATGTCTTGTCCAGATCTGGCAACCAGAAAAGAGAGTGCTTGCAGTTCACCCACCCTCTTGGCTGTAGCCAGTTGAGACAAGGAAGAGTGTCTTAGAAGAGAGGTCCCTAAAATTTGGCAGAATTCAGAGGCTCAAACAGAGGGAAAACCTAAGCTTGAGGACTTTGTTAACGTCCCATGTCGGAGGCGAACACTGCTGGCCCTGTGGGTCGAGAATAGGGAAAAAGATAGAAGTAAATCTCTAATGACATAAGATGAAGAGATCTCAGGAAGTCTTGCCTTAAAAAACATAGGAAAGCATAGACCTATAACCCTTAATGCACGAAGGTGACAGGGCCCTGTCATGATGTAAATGAACTAAAAACTCCGCTACTTTCGGTAAGAAGGTCTAGAAATTGAATGTCCTTGAGACTTACACTCAAACGTCTGTAAACCGAGCCATCTTTAAGGCCTGATAATTTACGCCTGGTTGATTGCCGCCTGGCAGAGAGCCAACTGTCGGCGCCACGGCTCTGGGGGAGAACCCTTCGTGCTTGGAGAACCTCCTTACAGTCTCCAGGCATGAAGATGAGCATGTAGAGCCTCTGATGGAACCGATGGAAAATGGGGTTGTTTGAGAAGATCTGGTCTCTCTGGCAGGCGAATGGGGGGTTCCACCAGTGCTTCCAGAAGGTCGGGAAACCACTCCTTCTGTGGCCAGAAGGGGGGCGATCAAGGTGAGATCCAGACGCTTGGTTGCCCTCACTTTGTTGAGGACTGACCTCACCAGAGAGAACGGAGAAAAGCATAGGCTTGAAGTCCCTCCCAGTCCTGCAAAGAGAGTCTGTCCCGGCACTCTGAGGAGTCTGGTAAGGGGCGAAGAATATCTGGCACCGAAAATTCAGTGGGTGGCAAACAGATCGACTGTGACAGGCCATTTCTTCCTGAGGCTGTCGAAGACTTCCTGGCAAATGTTTCTCCCCACTCCGACCCTTGAACTTCGTTCGGTCTCGACAAGGCGTCTGCTAAGACGTTGTGATGGCCCAGGATAAACTGAGGGACCAACGTAATCCCCCTGTCTTCTGCCCAACACAGGATTGATCGGGCTTCTTGAGTGAGAAGATCCGACTGTGTGCCGCCTTGGTTTCTCAAGTACGAGATGCTGTGGTGTTGTCGACAAGATCGCGACAACCGACTCCAACAGTTGTTCCTGAAATGAAAGAAGGCCTAGGTACACTGCCCTCAGTTCCTCCAATTTATTGACATGCTCCTCTCCTCCTCTAACCAAAGGCCCGAAGCGGCTTCGGAGCCCAGGTGTGCGCCCCAACCTTGATCCGAGGCGTCTGACCAAAACATTAGGTCCGGAGGAACCGAAAGAAGAGATGTCCCTGACTTGAGGCGGTGAACTTGCATCCACCAACGGAGATCCTTCTGACATTGTGGAGAAGAGGCGACTATCGTGTCCTCGGACACGAAATCCCATGACTGGGCGAAGTGTCGACTGAAGGGACCTCATTCTGAGACGACCTCCGGGAACCAGTTGGATGAGGGATGACAAATGGCCCAGGAGAGACCTCCAAAGAGAAACTGGCTGCGTTACGGAGGACAAAAATCTTCGATCAGACTCAGAAGCTTGTCTATCCGTTTTGAGTGGGAGAAACCCTCAAAATCTGGGAATTCAAAACAATCCCCAGATAAGTCATGATCTGGCAAGGGATTAGATTGGACTTGTCGAAGTTGACACGAATGCCCAACTCGACACAAAGAGACAGAACTATCTCCCTCGACCGGAGACATTTTCTCTAGAGATTCGGCCTGGACTAGCCAATCGTCCAGATACCGAAGCATCCTTACATTTAACTGATGCAGAATAGCTGAAACAGGAGCCATCACCCGAGAAAAGACCTGTGGAGCAGTGGTGAGGCCGAAACAAAGGGTCTTGAACTTGAAAAACTCCCGAGTCCATGAAAAACCGAAGGTAAGGTCTGCTTCTTGGATGGATTGGGGATTTGCAGATAAGCATCCTGCAGATCGATGGAAATCATCCAGTCCCCCCTCCTGACGGATGAAAGAACAGTCTGGACCGTCTCCCCATCCTGAACTTGGACTTTAGAATGAACTTGTTCAAAACCGAAAGATCTATGATGGGGCGCCGAGGCACCCGAGGCCTTTAGAACTACAAACATCCGAGAGTAAAACCCGGGAGGAGGAGGAGCTCGCTCTATGGCATCCTTCTCCAAGGCTTGACCCCTGATTGAGTGAGGGGAATAACTGCTGAACTCGAGAGGACGATTGGAAAGTGGAGGTCTGGAACAAAAGGGGATCTCGTAACCTTCCTTCAGGACCTCCACCACCCAAGCATCCACCGCTCTCCCCTGCCAAGCTGACCCAATGGCGGGAGAGACAAGCTCCTACTGCGGTCTCCAGGTGAGGTGATGACTCCTACTTCCGAAAATTCTTACGCAGAGACAAGGAAGAAGAAGAAGAAGAAGGTCCTCCTGGAGGTGAGCTCTTCTCCTGCCCTTAGAGCCACGCCAAGAACCTCTCCCGCGTTTCAAAGGGTGAGCACCAGAGGATGAAGAAGAGGCACCAGCAACCTGAGATGTACTCTGGAAAAAAGAGCCAGAAGGAGGTTGTTGGGCTGGAGCAGAAGGTACAGATCTGGTCCTAAACTTACGCTTACTCCTTGAAGGGAACGGGAGGAAGACCAGAGGAAAAAGCTCTTGATAAGGCCCAGTGAGCTTGGGAAGAGGCATCACCTTGATGTTCCTTCAAAAACTCAGAAAGCACAGAAATATCGAAAAGAAAATCGCCAAAAGGAGAAGAGGACAACAGACTGGTTCTCTGAATCTCCGATCCAGAGGAGGGTACTGCAACAAATACAGGTTACGCCTTAGAGAAACAAGAAAGGCCTGCATTGAAGCAGCAAGCTCGTTCTGATGTACAGAAGCGATTGAAATGGATGAGCAGAATTTCTCAAAAAGAGGAGCATCAGGAGGAACAAACCCGGAGTCCTTGATATACATTAAAACGCCCTCCGAGGACCCACATATTGAAGATTGAGCTTCTTGTAAGGAGCTCATAACAGCCTCCATAGCAATAAAATCTTCAATTGAGACAGAGACCGAAAGCCTTAGAAGGCAAGGGTTGACTTGGAAAGTCGAGGACAAAATCAGGGATTTGGGATTGGGGGGTCGAATGAGAATGAAGAATCATCCGCCACCTGGTAAACTCCTCTCCGTGTCGTAGAAGAGAAGAGAGCTCCTCTTCCCTTCCCCGATCACCTTCGAAGTTTAGCGGCAACGTCCCGCCCTCACTCTCGCGAACCTCTGGGCAAAGGGAAAACGTAAAAATTCCCGTGACCGGGAAGGACCGTCAAGAAAAATCCCTTCGTAATACAACGAGGCGGAGGCTGCTTCTGCTCTTTAGGCCTCGCCTGAGGAAGAAAACTCAAAATTAAATCAAAAAGTTTCTTGAATTCTACATCATGACATCCATTCGAGGAAACATCAATATCACACGAATCCGCGTCATCATCATCATCATCGTCAGATCCTAACTTAGAAACTTCCTCTGAAGTAAAATCCTGACGACTAGCTATCTTAGGTCTGACACTAAATTCCCTCCCCCCTTCTCCTAATAAGCGCGCCCTTTGGCACTGTTACGGGACTAACAGGGGACACGTTGGGTAAAGATTCGTTAGGCACCTGCCCGGACCGGAATCCCCCCTGAGGCCTTCGCCACGACCGGGTTCACAAGCCGGGGTATCTGTCGCACCGTTACCCATGGTGCTGTCGACAGGTACCTGACGAGGAGCTGAAAATGAATCTAAAAGTGTGTTAGACATTCTAAGTAAAGGCTTCTTGAAATTCTCTGACAGATTGTTAAACTTAGCAGAAATATCTCTATCTAGACTAAGCTGTAATTTCTTAAAATTCTGTTTCCAGGTAGTTTCCATTGCCAAAATCTTCGAATCTACATCAGAAATAACTTCACTAATTACCGGTTGTACAGGGGGCAAAGCATCAATTAAATTCGGAGTCGGAGTCGTACGATACCGAAACCGAAGAGCCAGAATCATGAGCGCCCAAGTCAAAGAATTCGTTAGATACAGTTCTAGCAATCGATTTCTTTCTCTCCTTAACCGATCTTTTACGCTGCAAGATTGTTTGGCGTTTCATATAAGCAGTCATATCCTCGTCAGACCAGGGCTTACATACGTCACAACGAGAAGTCAAGTCACAAACCTGTCCACGACAAGAGCTACAAATGTCATGTGGTTCATACTCCCTGCTACTCATCCTTGTCCCACAAACCGGGCAGTTCCTGATGTTGCTGGCAGAAGGAAGCATCGTAATTTCTTGTAATCCATTGTAGAATTGGACAGGTCAGTAGTTCCGGGTCACGCAAAAGTTCGTAATTTAAGATCAAGAACCACTACAGAAATCAAAGTTAATTCACTATTTCGGTGATGTAATGCGTGAGTGGTAATTCATATAAAGTCTCATTTAACAAATAATGAAGCTTTAAAGGCACAAAAATGTTTAAGAAATTTATAAAGAGCGGCCGTGATGTAAACAACACGGGCGCTCGTTAACAACTGATTTGAGGAAGGTTTTTCGTATCTGTCAACGACAGTGTTGCCAACTGGCGGACAGAATAGGAGGTAACAGGGTTGCCAATGTGGTAAATTTTGGTGCGGTTTTTGGGGATTAGGGCTAGATAAATTATATTAAGGTAATGTTTATTAATATTTATATATCAAGCAAAACTATAAAAAAAAATTGAAACTCCTCATTTTAAATTAAATTAATATTTTTATGTATGCAACTTACCAAGTAGTTACATGGCTAATGTTTCTAAACCGTTGGCAGCTAGAATTTTTAAAATTTGCGGTAGCGCTAATTTGCTTTGGTTATAACGCCCCCACGATCGGGGGAGAGGGAACCAGCACCACGAAAATTGGTTGTTTCTGCTGGCTGGTACTGTTAATACAGTTCGGTAGTCAGCGGAATTTTTGGAATTCTTTACTGTCACTCTTTGTTGGAGTTATTTGGTGACACACACTTAAATATTGGTAGCCTTTTTTACGGCAATATTAACTATTTAGGAAATCAGATAAATAATTAAAATTGCACAGAATTAGGATAGTTTTGGGTTAGTCTACAAATATGTCAGACACTAGCTCATCTAGTATAAGTTATTGCAGTAAAAGGCTGCAATACTAGGATCGCTACAGCTTGCAATGATCACATTCAATTTGCACAGGTTGCAGGGGGCAGATTTGTACTGCAGAATGAACATGTGGAGTATGTATTAGTAATTGGGAAAGAGAACTTGGAGAATCTTGGTTAGCTACATAAACAAGTTAGACAGAAATAAAAAGAGAAAGTGGCCTCTAGACCTAAGCTAAAAGCTTCATTAGTCGGGAATTGTCTGATGATAACTTCTCTTTCTGAACCTTCCCCACCACCTGTCGATCCTAGTCCTAATCTTGGCTCTCTCACACTTGTACTGATGCTGTAGCCGATTTAGAGGCAAGAGTAGATTAAAAAAAATTTGTATCATGCTTCAAGCAATGGAGAAATTAGGAGTGTCTGTTAAAAACCTAATGGATAAGGTAAGTGTGAGCGAGTGCCAGTGCTAGCGTTGTGGAGGAGGTGGCTTGTTTGGCCCCATGAATTCTCCTAGGCCAAGTGGTCCCTGTCAAACTCCGCCCCAGAACCTGGGGAGGGAGGAACGATACTGGGTCAGCGCCCAAGGGAGGTCGGTGGGGTCTACCCACGAGCAGTCGCCCCCTCAGGCGAATCTGTTGATACATCCCAGATTGCAACGAGTGCCATTGGAAGGCATCTCTAAAGGAGTGCCGCTTTTTTTCTAGTCCTTCCAGCTCCAGGAAGTCCTCTCCCAGGCACCAGTGGCGTTTTCTGTGACGGAGTCCTGTCCATTGAAAATAAAAAAGGATCGCAAGGTGTCTACCTCTCCAGTCCCTTGTAAAAAGGCTAGTCTTTTCCAAAAAGAACAGCCATAGTGTAGTTTTTGGAACGCTCCAGAGAGATTCTCTCAGGATCCAACATGAGAGGGACATCATAGTGAGAGGATTTCATCCTCTAAGCCTAGGTCGTCATCTAGATAGTCTTCCTCTGGCAGACTTTCGAGGTCAAGAGTACAGGGAAGAGTAAGTTCCGGAGAATTCATCGGCACCTGTTCGTACTTCTAATGCTGAAGAACAGGTAATGCTCCCACCAGTCTCACCTGTAATCCACGAGACTTCTGGGATACAGGATCTGTCTGGAGTATGAGCGCCCATCGCCACAGAGGATGCCTACAGCACTGGAACTGACAGTAATTCAAGAGACGTTGGGGGCAGGTAAGAGCCCACCGACTCCTGAGTGCCCATTGGTGCTACAGTGCCCGCATGCCAGAGCAGCCATTGGTGCCCGAAAGTCCTTGGCTCCCGGCCAACCATAGCGCTCAATCTTTCATCGCCGTTAGAGCAGCCTTTGGTTCCCAAGTGTCCATTGACGCCCAGGAATACAATTGCATCCAAGCATCCATTTGCACCTGAACATCCACTATCCCCCGAGTGTCCATTGGTGCCCGAATGTCCATTGGCAACCGGGCGTCCATCGGTGCCCGAGCATCCACAGGTGTCCATGCAACCAGGTGTACAGCTGGACCAGTATGAAGTTCTTAGGCAGTCTTTGTCATCAGTTTCAACTTCAGTCTTACCGAAGGATCTCATGCAATGGCTGCTCCCAATCCTTCCTTTTCAACATCCAGAACAAGTTGGACAGCATTTTGGGCCTTATTCAGTCTGCGGTACCCCCAGTTCAACCTCTACCGAACTTATCACCCATTTCTTCAGCCGAAGAAAAGGAAGAAGGTGAAGAGGAGGATAGAGAGTCATCTCTCACTGCATATAAAGCCTTAATGTTTTACGTTGTTGCAAATTTTTCTGACTCGTTCTCTGCCAGTAACTCCCAGTCGCCAGTGTCCTCCTACATGAGAGACAACCAGGAAGACTCTACAAAGTTTACCTAAAACTAGTGCTGTCCTTTTTGGCTTGAAAGGCATTAAAGGAGATTAACCTTTGGCTTGAGGATAAGAGGGATCAAGACAAAGTGAACCACAGTTTCCCTCCTCCTCGTCTTTCAACGAGAAGACATCTATGTTACGAAACCAGAGAGGCTCTCTCTTTGGGTGTTTCTGCCTCCGACCAGGGAGACTTCTCTGGTCTTATTGACTCGGCAAGAAGATCAGCTTTCAATTCAGCCAAGATCATGTTTATGGCGTCAGAATTGGATCACTTAATTAAACAATATCTTTAGGGTATTTTGAAGTGATAAGTTCCTGGAGTAGATAGTGAAAGCTTGAGACATGAACTCAAGAATTGTTCCATACTGGACAAGGATGCTTTTGCAGACATTTCGGGAGTTGTCTCCTGTTTAGATAAGGGTATTAGAGATGGATCCTCGGAACTAGCCTCTCTCCACGTTAGGCATCCTAAAGAAAAGAGAACTTTGGTGTTCTTTTACATCTAAAGGAGTTTCTCATACTCAAAAGTCTGCCTTACTGTATTCGCCTTTGGATAAGAAGCACCTGTTTCCAAAGAAGACAGTAGTGCTAGTTCCCTCGGAATTGCAAAAGAAGGAAACACAGGATCTTCACACAATCCGCTAAGCGTACTAGAGAAAATATTTCCAATGTACATCCCCCGCCAGCCATGCAAGGACAGCCCTTTCGGGGCACGGGATTCAGTAGATATTTCCCTAGATCAAGGGGTAGAGCACGTTTCATCCTTAGATCTATTAAAAAATCCATGACCAACCCCTCGGGCAAGAAGTAATGTATCAGTACTTCGTGCACCAGTAGGAGCAAGACCACTTCAATTTTGGGAAGAATGGGAACCAAGAGGAGTGGAATCTTGGATTGTAAACGTATTAAGAGAATGGTACAATATTCCTTTCAAGAGCAAGCCGCCGTTATCAGATTCTTTGATAGCTTTGAGAGCTTACTCAGAAAGTTCAGAGAAATTCATCGCCCTTTCGAAAGAGGTTTCATCCCTCTTGCAAAAGAAAGCAATAGAGTTAGTACAAGAGCCACTTAACCCAGGTTTTTTACAAATTGTCTTTTTCATAGTCCCAAGTCATCGGGGGGGGATGGAGACCCGTTTTGGACGAAAGTACTCTGAACCAATATGTGCAGAAGAAAAGTTCAAGATAGAGACGAATCAGTTGGTCATTTCATCAATCCATCAGGGGGATCGGATGATCTCCATCAATATGGAGGACGCATACTTTCACATTCCAATACACTCAAAAAAGTTCCTGCAATTTGTCTTCAAGAACAAAATATACCAGTTCAGAGCACTGTGTTTCGGGCTGTCGACCGCCCCACAAGTGTTCACTCGAGTACTAGCTCCCATTGCGAAGTGATTACATCTAGTCGGAATAAGGATATCCCTTTATTTGACAATTGGCTTCTCCTGTCACAAACAAAGGAGAAGTGCACGGAGGACCTTCAGAAAACTCTGACTTTAACTCAAAAATTAAGACTTAATAAACAGGCAAAAGTCACAGTTACTCCCATGCCAGAAGCTTGTCTATTTGGGGATGAGGATAGACTCAGTGAGTTTTAGGGCTTTTCCATCCCCACAAAGAATAGAGTCATGCCTACTGAAGGAAGAGAAATTTCTAGTCCTTCAGGAGTGCTCTGCAAAGGAATGGATGAGTCTTTAGGGCACGCTATCCTCAATAGAACAGTTTGTGACACTAGGGAGACTTCATATGAGGAATCTACAGTTCTTCCTCAGGGCGAACAGGAACAGCAAGAAGTTTCCGGACTCTTATGTTCCGAACCACACAAGAAATAAAGGAGGACCTGCAATGGTGGAAGTTAAGAGACAGGCTTGTAGAAGGGAGATCTCACCTTCTGCTGAGCCCCAACCTAGTGTTCTCTTCAGACGCGTCAGATCAAGGTTGGGGAGTGATTCTAGGGGAAAAGGAAGTATCAGGCATTTGGAATGTACAACGAAAACAGTGGCATATAAATTGGAAGGAATTGACTGTCATCCATGAGGGGTTGTTAAAATTGGTGACCCACTCGTTTTCTCTTTGCAAGACGGCAAGAACCCTGCTGTTATGGGCAAATTGGAATCAGACCACATTACTAAAGGTTCGTTCAAGGGAAATTCAAAGTACTCGCGGACAAAGTAAGCCACAGGAAGCAGGTCCTTCACACAGAATGGGTGATGAACCCAGTGGTATGCCTTGAATTGTGGAAACTCTGGGGAAAACCCATGATACATCTGTTTGCCACACCAAGAAACCATCGTCTCCCCCTTTACTGTTCACCAGCCCCAGACCTGAAAGCATGAGCGACGGATGCGTTGCTTATGGACTGATCGAACAGGACTTGTACGCTTTTCCTCTATTCAAGATGGTGAGAGAAGTCGTCAACAAATTCAGAACACACCACAACATTTCAATGACTCTCATTGCTCCATTCTGGCCAGTGCAGGAATGGTTCCCAGATCTTTTAGACCTATTGGTGGATTGGCCAAGGTTACTTCCTCAAAAAACAGATTTACTCAGACAGCTCCACTTCAGAAGATTCTATCAAGGACTGTCCACTCTGTCCCTAACTGCTTTAGACTGTCCCAACAACTCTTACAAGCAAAGGGGTTTTCAAACATGCGGCGAGAGCTATCGCTCAATGCAAAAGGGAATCTTCAAGTAAAGTCTACCAGGCAAAGTGGACTGTGTTTAAAGCCTGGTGTAAAGAAAATAACATTTTGTCTTCTAAGACAAATAGCAGAAATAGCAGATTTCCTATTATATCTGAGGACTGATAGGAATCTGTCTACTGCGACTATCAAAGGTAAGGCAATGTTGGGATCAGTTTTCAAACACAGAGGATTGGAGGTATAGACGAATAGAGATCTTTCAGATCTTATTATTGGAACCTAGATGTAGTACTTTAATATTTGGCTGTAGGAACCTCTGTGCGAGCTGTTGCAAAGAGCATCATTAAGAGATTTGACAAGAAAGACCCTATTTCTAGTAGCCCTGTCTACAGCTGTAAGGGACATGGACAAGAGGATAGGATTTGCACAGGGTAATGCGGTATGCACATTAACCTTGGGGTTTTTAGCGAAAAACAAGACTCCGTCCAAACCGTAGCCTCATTCTTTCAGTATTAAAACCTGACGGATTTAGTAGGACGGAAGAAGAAGAGGTTACTCTGCCCAGTCAGTGCTCTGAGATGTTATTTACAAAGGACAGAGAAAATTAGGGGCCCGTCTGATCATTTATGGTGTTCGGTAAGGAACCTTCTCACCCGATGTCTAAAAACGCCGTTTCTTACCTAGTGTCATTGTAAAAGCTCATACCCAAGTGAAAGAAACAGATCTCAATAAACTTAAAGTGAAAGCTCACGAGGTGAGAGCAGTGGCAACATCCCTCTCGTTTAAACACAACCTCTCTTTGGACTCGATGATACAGGCAATGTACTGGAAATGCAAATCAGTGTTTGCCTTGCATTACCCGAGAGAAATTGAAACAGTCTATGAAAATTGCAGTACCCTGGGTCCGTATTTAGCGGCTGGCACAGCATTGGGTAAGGGTGTGTAGGAAGTCATACCTTCCTAGCCTATCTCTTCACCTTGAATAAGGCTGTTGAGTTTAAAGGGGAGCCTGGAGGTACTATTGATGTACTATGAGTACCCTTCAGTCAAGTGTATAGTTGGGTATGAATTTTATGGTTATTGTGAAGGTGATATGTTTTTACTCTGGTAACATCATGTTGTATGGTACTGCGCCCTGGGTAGGGGCATCCTTTGGTTGACCATGCTAGCCACGGACATTCCTTAGCTGCATGGGTCCCACTTTTTAGAGGACGAGTCCTGGCTATGCCGCCACGTCCCTATGAGTTATCACCTGACCAAAACAAATTAGCGCTACTGCGAATTTCAAAAATTCTAGCTTCTGTTGGTTTAGAAACTATAGCTATGTAACTACTAGGTAAGTATACATAAAATCTTATCTTATTATAAAAAATCATAATTTGTTTTATCATAATGAAATTACCTTTTACTGGGCCTAGATGCACTAAACATTTACGATAGTGAGAAGTTAAGTTTTTGTTCGTTACAATACATGTTTGGGTGCTTTAAGTTTTTTTAACCTTACATAGTCACATACTAGATCGTAATAAACTTTTTTCTGTGACTGTTGACAAATACAAATATGTTTTTAAACATATCATTCAGAAATCAAGTGGAAAACAGGAATAATATCACAAAGAAAGCAAAAAAATAAGGATAAAAACACCATCGTAACTTGCATTGGCCCAGATAAAACATCAGTCAAGTCAGAGCAGAGCTTTTAAAGTTTTTTTTTTATTTTTGCAATCTTCCTGCTTTATGCATCTTAAAATCATCAGAAATATTGGACACCATATCCAACTCTTTTTCATTATGTGCACCTGTATTTTGAGGCGTTGTTTAGAAGTGATCAAATTCCGCTTCCTTGAAGTCATGTAGTTAGCAGATGCTAGAGATGCAGGAGGCATACTACATGATGGACTTTCTGAAGACTGGACATCCTCACATGGAAAATCTGTAAACACAGAGAGAATAAACTTTCAGCTGAATCAATCTGTTAAATTGGACATACATATTGCAATACACCACCTGAAGTAGCCCTGGTCACCTGACCAGCCCCTACAACACCCCACAAAAATTACCAACACTTAGGTAAAATTTTAGCTGCCAGCGCTACCAATGGTGACTTAGGTAAAATTTTAACTGCCAGCACTACCAATGCTGCAGGTAAACATTGTTACCGATTCATCTGTCCACGGTTGGCGGTGCTGTCGCCGGCCGACAGTGACTACTCACATCAATCGCTTTTTGTTCGCTCGCCTGTCAAGACGTTTCTTGCAGCATGCGAACCTTTGGTCACAACCTGACCCCCTACTGCGTTATTGGATAAGATAGTTGACGCCTTTAGCTTGTTTTGGATTTTACCTTGGCTTTTCTCTGCTTCATTGATAATAATGGACTTAGACCATAAAAATGACTCAAACTGCAAAGGATCCTCCCCACGGCTAAGACTCTCCAGACCATCACAGCAAAGATGCAGCAACTCATCGCTCCTGTACCGCCTGCAAATGGAGGATGAGTACACTCAAACACAATCAACATTCCTTGTGTATTTCATGTAGGAAAATTCAATGCAATATAGGTCGTAGATGTGACAAGTGTAAGGACTGGTTTACGGATCAGTTGCAGGCTCATATTAAATATAGGAAAGCTCTTGTTTCAAAGAATAAAGGTAGGGTAGCTTCAGGGACTAAACCTAAAGTAGAGGAAGCTAGTGATTTAGTCAGTCCTGTATAAAGAAGTTAGAGGATAAGTTGACATCGAGTATGTCTGGTTTATTTACTATACTTATGTCAAAGTTGGAGGACGAGATGAAAGTTTGCAATAGGGAACAATTTACTAACTGCTCTCTTCCAGCTCCCCTGCCTGTTCCGGAACCAGCCCTGGCGGGTGCCGGGGTCATGGAGATCCAAAACCCAAAGGGTAGGAACTACCGTTCCCCCTGGCAAGGAGCAGGCAGTGTCTGCAGCAGAATTCCCTTATTCCTCTGAAAGTGAAATCAGAAATAGGAATGATGCAGACAAGTAAGAGTGTTAGGGATCAGCTAGGCGAGGCACAGTTCCAAGGCCAGTTGCCTTCAGATCCTTTATTTAGTCCTGCTAGGTTAGGATCCCCATTTGGCCAATACAGCGCCGAAAGTAAAATCTGGCCTTCCTCCTCCAGGGAGTTTTGACTCGGTTCTGTCTGCGGTAGATACTCTGAATGCCCCCTCCTCTTCAAAGGTTCTCTTTCCGTCTGGAAATACTTCAGAACCTTTGCCCTTTGAGGGTTCCTCAAGCATTGCTCAGTTCAATTTAGCGGACTATAATGGTGATCTCTTAGGCCTTTCACAGGGTTATAGATCTTTGGTTAGGCAGTGTTTTCTTTTGGATTTCAGTAATATTCGAGACCATGTTCTTAAGAGTTTCCCTGAATTCTGTAACAATATGTAACTAGATTTTCAAGGTGGTAAAGATTCAATTTATTTTCTTTCCCTTAAAAGGTTGGCTTCTAACCCTTCTATATCCCCAGGTTCATCAGTTTCTCTTCCCCTGGTTTTGGGGCAGTTACCTGTCCCACTTCTGCAATCACTGGATCGAGAGTAGTTCCCAGTGTATCTTCCTCTGTTTTCCCTTCTCCGTCCGTCCTTCCTAAGGTAGGAGATATTCCGCTGGAATTAGGTACTGGTGTTAATTCGGTGTCGGGTTTGGTAACAGGTCTTCCAGGTTTCTGGACTTTGTCGAGTCTGATGGTGCTCAGCAAGGCACGGTTACGTTCGGATGTTTCGTGTTCAGCGGCGGTAGACGTTCGCACAGGGCATATGGCTTCTTCACATGTTCAGGGAAGATTGCCCTTAGATATTAATTCAGTTCAATCCAGGTTGCTGAATAAAGGTCGTGAAGCGCTAGGTCTGCGCAGCTCCAGCTGTGTTTTGCTTCCACAAGAAGCCTTGAATCGGTCAGTAGTTTCCGCATCTCTTGGTAGAGGTGCTGATTTTGTGCTACCCTTTGTGGTTGGCTCAAATCCTGTTTTCATTTCTCCTGATGTTCAGTCCTTAGGTGTAGGTCAGGGAAGGTTAGGTCCGTCTCGTCAGGATGGTATTCCGGGAGTCGGCCTTGCCTCTGCTTCTTCTTCCACTCAGGTGTATTTTAATGATGGAGAAAGAGAATTTTCTGTCGAGGACGAAGGCCCTCCTCCTCTGTTATCAGGCTGTCCGATGACAGTAGACAGCGAGTATTGAAGAATGATAAACCTCATTCACCTTCTGTTTCCTCAGTCGTAAGTTGATGATGGGAACCCTTTACCACCTAGTCAAGGTATGTTTGAGGAACTTTTCTCAACCAAACTGCTGATTTTGCATCCATCATGCAAGTTGCCTTGGTTTGGGCATGTAGAACAAGCCCACTTGAGGGGAGGCCAGGACTCTCTGTTAGCTGGCACCGTAGTTGCGGGGGTGGGTAGGCATGGACTTGGCTATATTCCCAGTCATAAGCCATTGTATGGCATAGCGGGTAACCCTTCTTCGGGTTTCAGAGCACCTCTGAACGAATCGTTGGAGGCGCTCCTTCCCAAGGTCCCTGCAGGTAACAGACTTGTTGGTATTTCGGTGAGAGAAGCAGCCCTACTTGAAGACACCTTTAGGAATCAGTCCGAAGCTTTGTCGCATACGTACTATGTGGATGCTCCCGGGCTTCATGGGTTTCTTAAAACGGGACAGGTATACTCCTCCTGATCCTGTTTTGTTCAATAACCTCATCATGTCGGTGTCAATGGGTTTAGCTCATCAAGCGAACGTTTCAGCTGGTTGTACTACTTTTGTTGGCAAGAAGAGGAGGGACCTTTACCTGGGCCATCTCCCACCTCATTTCCCAGATATTCACAAGCGAGTTTTGTCTAGGGCTCCGCTGGCACTCTGTGAAAGTCTCTTCAAGGAGGAGGATGTATCATCCATGGTGAATTTTGTTTCCTCCACGTCAGTAGTCGAGTCTCAACAAGCCATTATTCAGGTGGCTGCTCAGAGCACTAGGTCCCCTAAAGGTGCACGTGCATCATCGCCAGGTAAGCGCTCCGGTTCATCTTCCCTGGCCAGGTCTCCCAAGAAAGTCAGGTTTTCATCCAAACCTTAGTTTGCTTCCTCCAAACCCTCTTCTAGCAAGAAGGGTTTTCGGAGATAGGAGACACCGCCCTCGTTGACACCAGTAGGAGGTTTTGTCCCCTTTCGTAACAACCTGGGAGAAGTGGGGTGCAGAGAGTTGGGTGGTAGAGGTCTTGAGAGTGGAGTACAAGATCCCTTTCCATTCGCCCCCTCCACTATCCAATTCCCCAGTAGTTCTTTCAAGCTATTCCCCATCATCCATAAGGGGGAAAGCTTTGGCGACGGAGATTCGTTCCTTGTGGGACAAGGAAGCGTTAGAACTAGCTCCCCCCCCCCACTTCAGTGGACCTCAAGGATGCATATCTTTAAGTTCCAATTCATACGGAATCTCGGAGATTCCTTCATTTCTCGGGTCCACTGGGAACCTTCCAGTTCAAAGTCCTCTGTTTCAGATTAACCACAGCACCTCAGGTGTTCACAAGGGTGATGACTCCTGTTTCTGCTATCATGCTTCGTCAGGGCTTCTGCAAGAGGAGGTACCTGGACGATTGACTAATCCAAGCCTCTTCCAGGGAGGAGGCTCTAAGAGCAAGGAACTTCCTTCTAAAGCTCTGCGAGACATTGGATTTTGTATCAACACGACGAAGAGTTTCCTGTCCCCTTCTCAGACTTACCTATTTCAGCATGGAGATTCAGACGCCTCTTTTGAAGGCTTTCCCAACTTGGGAACAAGTGCGGTCGATTATGAGACAAGTCGAGCTCTTCCTCTCAGACAAAGTGCAACTTGCAAAAGAATGGAGAAGTCTTCTGGGAAAGATTTCATCTGTGTCCCTTCAAGTTCCAGACTCTCGTCTCTTGGATGTTCTCTGCAGGTACATCTCAGGAATCACTGGGACTTTCGGGAAGAGAACGCAGTGATAATCTGGGTCGATTCCTACTCGAGAATCTTTGGTGGTGGTCAGAAGAGGGTCATCTGACCACCAGCTTAAGTCTTGCCTCCCGATTCAGGGCGTACATTTGT
>NC_087209.1:76543198-76555698 GCF_015104395.2 Macrobrachium nipponense
ATCAACTTACTGTTGGCAAATTACAGAATTTAAAATAAACATGAAGATTTGGCAAACAAATAAGTAATAAGTAAAGAATGCAAGAAAAGGTAAGAGAGATTAAATTAAATAACATTTCACGAACAAGTCATTTAAACAAACAATTGAAGGCAAGCAAAAGCTGAATGTGGCACCAGTGTTTATTATGGAGCTGAGTTGCTTTTGCAGAGGTAAAGTCTTGTAAAAAGCAATTGTCATAGATAGGTAGTTTACCGTGACGAAAAGTGATTCAGGCAGATCGAGTGTAAGTGAAAGAAATGAGGGAATAATCATCCCAGCCCAGCTGAGAAGTCAGTAGGAAGCAGACCCCCTTCTTCCCTGTCTTCTCTATCGTCTCACTCAGCACAAGGAGTGCACCGAACACTGGCTCTAGACTTCTTTTTTTTTTTTTTTTCTCTTAATACTGTATTGCATTTGATTGTTTTCATGTTTTATCATTATGTTAAATATATCGTGAAGTAACATTTTATTTTTTTTATGTGAATTAGTACTGCTTTTACGTACATATTATAGTGAAGATTTTAGTCTCCTCTTCTCTTTCTCAACAATATCACAACGCATGATAACTTAACCCTTAAACACCTAAGCGGTATATTAAAAATTGTCTCCCGTATGCCTGGGTAGCCTCAGAGTGAGTGCTGAAGCGGAAAAAATATTTTTTAAAAAAAATCACAGCGCGCTTAGTTTTCAAGATTAAGAGTTCATTTTTGGCTCATTTTTTTGTCATTGCCTGAAGTTTAGTATGCAACCATCAGAAATGAAAAAATGATCATTATCATATATAAATAATGCGATATATGATAGTGCGAAAACAAAATTTCATATATAATTGTATTCAAATCGCACTGTGAGCAAAACGTAAAGCTAACGAGTTAATTTTTTCCCGTTGTATTGTACACTAAATTGCAATCATTTTTGTATATAACACATTGTAAAACGATCAAAGCAACACAGAGAAAATATTATCACAAAATGATGCATGAATTCGTAACGCGCGGACGTAAAAAATTTTTTTTTCAGAAATTCTCCATAAATCAAAATATTGTTCTAGAGACTTCCAATTTGTTTCAAAATGAAGATAAATGATTGAATATTACTATACTGTAAGAATTTTAGCTTACAATTGCAGTTTTCGACCATTTCGGACGAGTTAAAGTTGACCGAATGATGAATTTTTTTATATGCAAATATTTTGAAAATGAGAAAAGCTACAACCTTCAATTATATTTTGTTGTATTCTACATGAAATTGCGCACATTTTCATATATAAAACTCTATGAAACGGAGTTAATGTTCCGAGAATGCGACGTACACATTTTGGGGATTTGCGGCGGAGAATCCGCACGCGGAGGGAAGGAAAGTTTTTTTTTTAAATTCACCATAAATCTAAATATTGTGCTAGAGACTTCAAATTTGTTTCAAAATGAAGATAAATGACTGAATATTAGTAAACTGTAAGAGTTTTAGCTTACAATTGCGTTTTTCGACCATTTCGGTAGAGTCAAAGTTGATCGAACGTGGTTTTTTTTCTATTTAACATGATTTATATGCAAATATTTCAAAAATGTATTGTGCATGAAATTGCGCACATTTCCATATATAAAACTTTATGTAATGGCTAATTAAAAATGGTGCAAACATTACGACAATCGCACGTATGATTTTTTTGGAAGAGTTACCGCGCGGACGTAAGAAAAGTTTTTTTCATAAATTCACCATAAATCGAAATATTGTGCTAGAGACTTCCAATATGTTGCAAAATGAAGGTAAATGATTGAATATTACTAGAATATAAGATTTTTAGCTTACAATTGCATTTTTTGACCATTTCGGTAGCGTCAAAGTTGACCGAAGGTTGAAATTTTGGCACATCATTATTTATATGAAAATATTTCAAAACTGATAAAAGCTACAATCATGAGTATTTTATTGTTGTATTCTACATGAAATTGCACACATTTTCATATATAATACTCCATGTAACGGCTAATTAAAAATGGTGCAAAAATTATGTCAAAGTGACAAAATAATTTGTGAGATGTGTCACAGATACTTTTTAGTGCGATAAGAAAGAAATTTGCGCTTGCGCACCTGCGTAACGATTGTAAACAAAACAACACCTTGATCCGTGAACTCCCAGCATCCTCCAAGGCGCGTGATTCAAAAGTTTTCGGCTGGTAGGCCTTTAAGTATTTTTCCGCGAATTTAAAAAAAATTTTATATGTCGATGTAAATTACATCCAGTCGGCACCCAACAGACAATTTATCTTGACGTAAAATATGTCCAATAGGCGTTTAAGGGTTAAAATCATTCATTCATTATTCCTAAAAAATATAAAGACTCCCTCCCTCTATCTCAAGTTAGCTGTGCATCATCACAATGATGACTGATTTTGTTAACCACTTATGCTAAATTTGATTGTGAAAAGCTTTGTTCTTTCATTTACTATTTTGTTGAGTATGGTTAAACTATACTGTCTCAGCACACTGAACACTAACTCAATTTAGATTTTTTTTTATTGTTTTCATATTTTATCATTATGCATGTTAAATTCATTTTGAAAATTCATTTTTTTATGTGAATTGTTATTGCTTTCACATACATAAAGTAATATTTTAACACTCTTCTCGCCTCAACATATCAACGCTCCCTTTTTCAGTCTCAAGTCAGCTGTGTGTGGTGTCACTGTGGTGACATATGATTTTGTGCATCTTTTATGCTAATTTTTATATTGAAATGCTTCACTCTTATTTATCTTGTCGAATATAGTTATCATGAAACTATATACTATTTTAAACAAATACAAGTATATAAAATATAATCGGTCAGTTCGAAGTACAAGCATTTGCTCAACAAGCGATACAAAATTTTCCTGAAAAAGTTTACTTCTCTCCGATTCAACTGTGAAGACGTACGTCTACATTCGCATTAGTCATTCACTAAAGTGGTATTGTTTCTCCTTAGTTGAGATTCAACTACTAATAAGAAACTTCTGACTTGCCATCACAAGGACCTTGGTGTCTAGAAGGCATTTGACTCGTCTAATGCCTTCTAGACATACCTTGCAAGAATCATCAGACAGAGTTTTGTTTTCCAAGACTGTATCTTATTTCTCTCCAGCATTGGTTAAGAAGATAAGACAATTTGCATGGTTTGTTCTCAACTTCACCCTTTAAAAGGTAGTTGTCATGTCGTTACTGCGTCTTGGATGCGCAATCACTCTGCCTCTGTTGACGAGTTTGAATCCTACATGATCTCCTCTGTGAAAGATAGATGTGGTCTCATTAGGACCACATTTATATCTTTCTTCCTTCCTATCTGCCTACAGGGCCTTGGAACTCCCTTTTCCTTGGACTGGTGGTGGATGCTCAACAAGTTGTGTTTGCTTACCCATCTCATTCAAAAGGACAAGTTGCATCTCACCAATGGTGTGCAGTTCTAGAGGTGAGAAGGATGCGAGATTGACTGGCATCTCCCCATTCCCCTTCCTCATCCTACTAGTATGTACACACTCTTCCTTTGGGTTGAGGATAGGACTCAAACTTACACTTGCTGGTCAGGTGTTGATGCAGTAAGCCTGCACATTGAGTTTTCTTTCTATTTTTCTTATCAGAATCACAGAAGCAATCCTGCTCCTTCTTCTAGCAATGGGAGGAAGGAGACTGGCAAAAATGCAAACCCTTCCTAGAACTTTGCATTAATACCTCCAACTCAAGATATTCTTCCTAGCCCTTTTTCGGATGACGATTTATCACTCATTTTGAAAAGGCTCAGAAGTTGACTCAATCCCGCAGCTCTTATACTACGATCAAGTTGTCAGAGGCAGTGCACTCCTCCTCACTCTTACAGTCAGGAAGAATAGCCCAGGTGTGTTGAACTCCAGTCAGTTCTAGAAGCTCACTCAGATTCCTCCCACCAATCAGTGAAGTTCACTCGGATTCCTCCCACCAATCAGTGAGTCTTTTTAATGTAAAGGACTGAGGGTTTGTATATCATGTGGGAACAAATCACAGTGTTTTAAAAGTAAATTGTATTTTTCCCAACTATACAAACCTGATGTCCTTTACATTAATCCTGCCTCATGCCATCCCTCAATCTGAAATCTAAGCCAAAAGGCAGTAGTTAGTACTGCCTAATCACCTTGTTCAACCATTTAGCAGCTTAGCAGCGGTGTTCCAGCTTCGCCGTAAAGTAATTCTTAATGTAAAGGACCTCAGGTGGTTTGTAAAGATAGTTAGGAAAAATACAATTTACACTTTAAAAACTTGTAATTTCTGGTGTCTGCAAACATATAAAAACGAAATGATTAAAGTTCACTGTTACCCGAGATATATGTATCAGATACACTGAAAACAAAATTTGGTCATAGAAACAATTAGTATTGGTAACATTTACATAAACATGCTCTACTTTGGATGTACATAATACTGATAATTGTTAGTTAAACAGTAATATTATGAGTAACGCCATTGGTACTTTTACAGATTTTCAATGGTATTTTACTTCAACAACCTGAAGATATTGCTCCATCCCGTACAACACCACCACCTGGTACACGTGTACCAAGTACATCTCGTGAAATTGTACAATCTGCAATTCCTGAGCCCTCTCGTAATCAGCACCTAACAAAAAGATTGATAAGAAGGTCTACAGCCGTTGATGAGCAGCACGAGGTGCTTCAAGAAGCCCTCCATCAATTGAGGAACTTTTCTCGACCTGAAGAGAGTGAAAATGATGATGAAAGTGATTTCGGTCGCGTTGTTACCAACGACTTACGAAAAATGAACGAAGAAAATAAGGTTCATGCACAGAAACTCATATCAGAAGTGCTTTACATTGGAAAATTAGGCAAACTCTCCTCTTCAATGATGATCGTTGAATAATTATGGCTGGCTCTTGATAAGAATTATATTAAGAGTAAGGACATGTTTCCATGTGTGTTTATGGATAGATATAATTACAATATAGTTTCTGAATACTCTGAAAACTTGAGAAAAAAAACCCAGTAGTATTTGTGTATTCCCCACAATCTATGATGTTTACAAACAATTGTCTATTTCTTATGTTTAGATACAATAAAATTAAAAATAAGACTTCATCTTCAAGTATGGATCCTTGGGTACATTATAAATGGTTTGGCACATATCAGGAATCATTGCAGACATACTTTGTTTGGCTATTCTTGTTCTGTATTGGAGGGAAGCTTAAGAACATCCAGTTGATAGAAAAATGAGATTTGATTTGATTTATAAAGATTTTTGACATATGCCAAGCACTGGGGCAACTAAGGCCATTCAGCGCTGAAACAGAAATTGACAGAAGAAGGTTTGAAAGGTTTAACAGGGGGAATACCTAACAGTTGCACTATGAAACAATTGTCATGAGAGGGTGGACAGTAAGATGGAAGAAAGAGAATATGAACAGAGGTACAGTAAAAGGAATGAAAGTAGTTGCAACAAGGGGCCGAAGGGATGCTGCAAAGAATCTTAAGCAGTGCCTACATTGCACTGAATGAGGTGCACTGACGGCGCTATCCCAATAAATTGTAAATTGCTCATATAGTTTATATAAGTCTGATTCATAACCTTGTTGCAAGTCACATAAAATCGTTGCATGGCATGGCTTCCTTGTCATTTCTGCTCTTTTGCCAATCCTTGCACCATTCTCCTTTCCTCACAGTTTAGTTTTTTCCTACAGGATATACAAACCCTCACCCCTTATTATAGGAATTACTTAACCCTTAAACGCCGAAGGGGTATATTAAAAATCATCTTCCGTGTGCCGAGGCGGTCTCAGAGTGAGCGCGGAAGCGGAAAAAATATTTTTTAAAAAATCACAGCGCGCTTAGTTTTCAAGATTAAGAGTTCATTTTTGGCTCCTTTTTTTGTCATTGCCTGGAGTTTAGTATGCAACCATCAGAAATGAAAAAAATTATCATTATCATATATAAATAATGCAATATATGATAGCGTGAAAACAAAATTTCATATATAATTGTATTCAAATCGCGCTATGCGCAAAATGGTTGAAGGTAACGAGTTAATTTTTTTTTCGTTGTAATGCACACTAAATTGCAATCATTTTGGTATATAACACATTGTAAAACGATAAAAGCAACACAGAGAAAATATTATCACAAAATAATGCATGAATTCGTAACACGCGGACGTAAACAAATATTTTTTTCAAAAATTCACCATAAATCTAAATATTGTCCTAGAGACTTCAAATTTCTTTCAAAATGAAGACAATTGATTGAATATTACTATACTGTAAGAGTATTAGCTTACAATTGCAGTTTTCGACCATATCTGACGAGTTAAAGTTGACCGAATGTCAAATTTTTTTATATACATATTTTTTTTATATGCAATTATTTCGGAAATTAGAAAAGCTACAACCTTCAAACATTTTTGTTTTTATTCTACATGAAATTGCGCACATTTTCATATATAAAACTCTATGAAATGCCTAATATGAAACGGAGCAAATATTCCGAGAATGGGACGTACGCATTTCGGAGATTTGTGGCGGAGAATCCTCGCGCGGAGGGAAGGAAAGTTTTTTTTTTTAAATTTACCATAAATCTAAGTATTGTGCTAGAGACTTCGAATTTGTTTCAAGATGAAGATAAATGACTGAATATTACTAAACTGCAAGAGTTTTAGCTTACAATTGCGTTTTTCGACCATTTCGGTAGAGTCAAAGTTGACCGAACGTGGTTTTTTTTCTATTTATCGTGCTTTATATGCAAATATTTCAAAAATGAGAAAAGCTACAACCTTCAATTATTTTTTGTTGTATTTTACATGAAATTGCGCACATTTTCATATATCAAACTTTATGTAACGGTTAATTTAAAATGGTGCAAACATTACCACAATCGCACGTATGATTTTTTCGGAAGAGTTACCTCGCGGACGTAAAGAAAATGTTATTTTTTTCATAAATTCACCATAAATCGAAATATTGTGCTAGAGACTTTCAATTTGTTGCAAAAATGAAGGTAAATGATTGATTATTACTAGAATATAAGCGTTTTAGCTTACAATTGCGTTTTTCGACCATTTCGGTAGAGTCAAAGTTGACCGAAGGTTGAAAATTTGTCACATCATTTTTTATATGAAAATATTTCAAAATTGATAAAAGCTACAACCATGGGTTGATTTTAGTTGTATTGTGCATGAAATTGCGCACATTTCCATATATTCCATATATAAAACTTTATGTAACGGCTAATTTTAAAATGGTGCAAACATTACCACAATCGCATGTATGATTTTTTTCGGAAGATTACCGCACGGACGTAAGGAATTTTTTTTTTTCATAAATTCACCATAAATCGAAATATTGTGCTAGAGACTTCCAATTAGTTGCAAAATGAAGGTAAATGATTGAATATTACTAAATTATAAGAGTTTTAGCTTACAATTGCGTTTTTTTACCATTTCGGTAGAGTCAAAGTTGACCGAAGGTTGAAATTTTGGCACTTATCGTTATTTATATGAAAATATCTCAAAACTGATAAAAGCTACAATCATGAGTATTTTTTTGTTGTATTTTACATAAAAATGCGCACATTTTCATATATAATACTCCATGTAACGGCTAATTTAAAATGGTAAAAAAATTATGTCAAAGTGACAAAATAATTTCAGAGATGTGTCACAGATACTTTTTAGTGCAGCAAGAAAGAAATTCGTGCTTGCGCGCCTGCGTAACGATTGTAAACAAAACAACACCTTGATCTGTGAACTCCCAGCATCCCCCAAGGCGCGTGATTCAAGAGTTTTCGGCTGGTAGGCCTAAAAGTATTTTTCCGCGAATTTTTTAAAAAACTTTTGTATGTCGACGTAAAATACGTCCAGTCGGCACCCGAGACAAAAAATGTCGACGTAAAATACGTCCAGTCGGCGTTTAAGGGTTAAGGTGTAGTCTGGACATGGCCGCTTAAATCTTTAAACAAAGCAATTCAGTTGTTAACTGCTGGTCCGGTCGTTGGTAGTCCCTCCAACCGGACGTACACATTCCAATTTGCTTTTGGCTGTCGTTCTACATCATTCTCTACCTGACTGTTGTTGCTGATGGGGTATCATCTTCTTTTGTCTTACATGATGACTTCATTTTCCTTTCTAGATTTCTGGTTTTGAACTTCAGCATACATGATTCATGAGATGTAGCTTTGTTATTTTCAAAGGTCTGCAGAATTCCATCACCTTCATCAAGCCTTTGGGGATGAAATGTATAGGCATTGCATTTATTTAACTTATATAATTCAGGAATGTTTGTAGCAAGGGTAACACATAGCCAGCACCAGATGCATCCACTAATCTTCACGTGTGTCCGCTTGGCACAAGCAACAAAGCTTCTAGTTAGTCGTACTATCTCCCTTCAGAAATGACATCAAATTCCAAGATTGTGGTGCCATTCCATTTGTTCTATAGGACAAGGGTTTATCCTTTTACCACCTATCCAATATACAGATATGCACTTTCAGATATGGGATACAACTAGGCTCAGATATGTCATAGTCCTACCCCTAGCCCGATCATTTATTCAATGCTATTTAATTCCTGTGTGAAAGACTAAAGCCCATCTTCCTTTGCTCGGCTCTCCCTCACTGGCACATCCTGCCAATTTAGGTGTGGCTGTTTAAATTTGAATTGGGGCTTGCTAAACAGCATTTGGGAAACTAATGGCTAATATCTACCATTATAGTCATTCCAAAATTAAATGAACTCTCTGGGGGAACTGTTTGAGTCCTCTCCACGTGTGGTTAATCTCCGCATATCTGCCAAATCTATGACAACAAACATGAGATAAAACCATTTCTCCCATTACAGATATCGAATATCATCTTTTTTGTTATACAGAGTTCCAAGTCAATTACATAGGTTCATGACCGATAAAGTTTTTTTTGCAAACACAAAAAGCGGAATCCCATCTTCTATCAACATGGCATCTCATTTTGGTGCTGTTGCCAATATTTCAAACAGCTCCACATACATTTAAATCCATGGATAAGTATCTTAAAACTGTCTCCATGGAGCACTTTTGGTGATCATGGTAAGTTCATAGGCATTTCCCCTTTCTTTATTTCTTAATATCATAGGTAAAGAATAAATTGATAAGCAAGGAAATATGAAACAAAGCATAACATAAAGTAATTTGGACGAGTGAGAAAATAAATATTCGTATACGTACAAGGAGTTCTCTCTCTCTCTGACAAAATAATTGATTGGAAACTTAAAAAGAATGACTCCTCATCATCGATACGAAATATATAGGTGACACGGAACAGTGTTTTTTAATTTGTAATTTGAGAAATGAACAAGAAATATATCTCCTATTTCTATAGCATTAACTACTTTTAAGTAGTACATAATATCTAATTTTGTAATAATGATAAATGTACATCTACAAGTACTAACAAAATAGTTAAAATGGTAAAATAAAAAAAGCTGTAAAATTTAGAAAAGAGAACAAGACAGAATAAGAAGGGAATTAAAATACCTGGAAATGAAAAACCCCTATAATCTTATAATTATAGCCTCAGGGTTCGTTTCAAAGTCATCCAAACGTCAGTCACACGTATCAAGTTGTCGTTTTGTAAAATTAGCAACGGCAGATCTTTAAACGGCACGCCAGAGGTCTCTTCACGGTGGTAAAACTATAGCTAGCATTGAACCGCATGCTGAGTCTCACAGCTAGTGTGCCCTGTTATTGCACTGACACTACAATATTATATACACTGTTACAATGAGTGAGTTAACCATTTTTTAAAATGAGGATGAAAATGAATTAAATGGGGCTTAATTGATTTCTAACCTACAAAAGATGAACTGTTCAAGATGATGTTACCCCAAATCCATATATTACCTGACCTTTTACCTTGTATATGAAAATTACCAATTTTGGCCTTTTTGGAAGACATTTTTTATAGTAACAGCCATCTTGGATATTTCTAGACAGCAAAATTATTTAACTAAGTATGTAAAGGCTTGTTTCAATATTTTAACATAAAGTGGGAGTAACAGAGGGATTCAAATGTGATTAACCAATTAAATGTCAATATTCAGATATCCAACAGATACCATTTTTGAAAACCTGCTGGCCATCTTGGAAAATGGCAAAATAACAATTTGTCGGAAATTGTATTTTTCCTAACTATACAAACCTGAGGTCCTTTAACAATAGGAAGGTATTTAGTGGCAGCTGAAATGGTCGTAAGCTTAGAACAAGGGGGTTCGGTAGTTAACTACTTGTCCGGCAGTTGGCGGTCAGCTCGACTGCGAGGAGAGGAGTCACTTTGCTTTAGGCCCAGGAAACGCAGAGTGAGGGGTGGCATGAGGTGGGACTATGTGTAAAGGACCTCAGGTTTGTATAGCTAGCAAAAATACAATTTCCGACAAATTGTTATTTGTTCCGATACGTATACAAACCCTCGGTCCTTTAACAATAGGAAGAATCACTTCTTGGTGGGTGGAATCTGAGTCTTATGAACAGACTGGTGTTCGTCCTACCTTGGTTCCCTCCCTGGTCGTAAGAGCAGAGGGAGGGATCCTAGCCTCTGCGCAGCTGATCGGGGTGTGCACCGCAGGATCAGTGGTCAGACTTCTGGACCAAATTTATAAGAGGGAGGCAAGCGTACCTCTTATAAATAGCAAAAGGCAAGAACTAGTTCCTACTTCAAGAGCCAAAATGAAATCATGGGTTTGTCTCTTGTTGGCTTCCATTCCCCCCCCTTGTTGGGGAGTGGCAGATAAACACTCCTATCCCTACTGAAAGGGATAGGATGGAGCTCAGTTGTGTAGCTTACCTGCATCGGCCTCCTGTTCAGCGTAGTGACGACTGCGGCCCTCTGCCCACAGGTAGAGGAGAAGAACGAAGGAGGAAGAGAAGCCAGTCACACTCTCTTTCACTCGTCCATTCATGCAGTCACACAAGGATGCGATGCTGTTCTGTTTGCTTGGGTGCTGGGTAGACTACACAACTTGTTTAGCAGCCACCACGGGTCCCAAGGAAAAAAGTGTCCAAGGACCTGTGGGTAATATCCCGAAGGTAGAATGAAGTGAAGGTGGTCTGGATGGCCCAAACCCCTGCCTTCAGAACCTGCGCCAGGAAGAAGTTCTTGCAGAACACAAGGGTTGGACCAATACCTCTGACTTCGTGGGCTCCGTGTCATACGCCCTCCAGATCACCTCACGCAGCCAGAAAGAAAGAGTGTTCTTGGACACTTCTTTCTTGGTAACCCCGGTGCTAACGAAGAGGCGTCGACACTCAGGCCTGAGGTGCCGAGTTCTCTTCAGATAGTGCCGTAGTGTCCTCACAAGACAAAGCAGCATCTCATCCCCATCATTATCGGTGAAGTCCTTAAGGGAGGGGATCGTGAAAGACTCGAACCGGTCATCAGGGACCAAAGGATTCTGAGTCTTCGCTACGAAGTTTGGGACGAAATCGAGCGTCAAGGATCCCCATCCCCTGGAATACTTGACGTCAAAGGAAAGACCATGAAGTTCCCCTACTCTCTTCGCTGATGCCAGGGGCAGCAGAAAGAGGGTCTTGAGGGTAAGTTCCCTGTCTGACGACTCTCGGAGTGGCTTGAAGGGTCTGCGAGTCAAACTCCTAAGGAGGAGAGTCACATCCCACCCCAGGGGCCTGAGTTCCCTGGGTGGGCAAGACCTCTCGAAGCCCTTCATCAGGAGGGAGATCTCGAAAGAGGAGGAGATATCCACACCTTGCAGTTTAAGGACTAGGGCCAGAGCGGCTCTGTATCCTTTCACTGCAGAGACGAGGAAATCCGCTACCTGCTGAAGAGTGGCTCTGAGAGGAGAGAGACCCTATCCATGACACCAACCACAGAAGACAGACCACTTCCCCTGGTAGACAGCTGCAGAGGACTGTCTGAGGTATCCAGCCATCTCTGTTGCTGTGCTGTGAGAAAAGCCTCTCGCTCGCAAGAGATGGTGGATAACAGCCAGCCGTGAAGACACAGGGACTCGACCAACCAGTGGTACTGTTCTACGTGTGGCTGGCACAGGAGGTTGTGCCAGGGAGGAACCTCTCTCAGCGCTTCGGCAAGCAGAGCCAGCAGGTCCGGGTACCAAACGGCTTGGGGTCACTTGGGTGCCACCAGGATCATCCGAAGGTTCGCGGTGATCAGCGCCCTGCTGATCACTTTGCGAATCAGACAGAATGGGGGAAAGGCGTAAATGAAGAGTTGTCCCAGGGGTGTTGAAGAGCGTCCTCTGCAGCTGCCCATGGGTCCGGCACAACTGAGTAGAAAACCTGGAGTTTTTTGTTGTGCCGGGTGGCAAACAGATCCACGACTGGACGCCCCCACAGGTTGAAGAACCTTTCCGCCACGTCTGGGTGGAGGGACCACTCGGTTCCTATCACCTGATCCCGACGGCTGAGCTTGTCAGCTACCACATTCCTCTTGCCTGGAATGTAGCGGGCT
>NC_087209.1:76560698-76595698 GCF_015104395.2 Macrobrachium nipponense
AGTTCTACACCACTTCACTGTATCCAATAATATTGTACGTATTCTTGTATTATGTATTGCATTATAAAATACTAACTTAAAGGTAGTGGTCAATGTTTTGATTTAGAAATCAGTTGGTGGCCCATACAAGTTTATTTTGCCATATTTAGGGTAAAAAACCGCATGGTACAGGGATGGACCAATGTACGATCAATGTTGCACAACCCCAAGAAAAGTACATTATAACGTGTCCTGACATCGGAGATGGGCATCAGACGCAACTTGTTGTTGTTGAGAAACGGAGCTAAAGACCTCTACTCCGGTGTCAGGACGCGTTATAATGTACTTTTCTTGGGGTTGTACACATTGATCGTACATGGTCCACCCCTGTACCATGCGGTTTTTTACCCTAACTCAATTATGAGCAAATTTTCTAGCTTCTAGTTAGCATAAATGAATTTCCAGATATTTACTTATATGACAAAGGTCATTTTTCGTTAGACAACGTGTTTAAGTTGAAATATGACTTGAATACATTTGTTGTGAACTAAATTATTTTTTTCATTAAAAGATTGCATCAGGGGCATGTTTTTTTGTGTAAAAAAAAAATACATGATTCCATTCACTATTTTCACTTGGTTTCAGCGTAATACAAGCTTTGCGTTATCTTTTATTGGTCTAAAAAAAACTGTAAAATGTGTTATTTCAAGCCCAATAGTTTTGATAAAATGATTTTCTCTCAATTTTATCTACGGTTGTGTTCGATGGCACAATTTTATCTATGGTTGTGTTCGATGGCACAAGTTTACAGGAGTTTTATCCTTGTTGCTATTGCATGATAGTCATTAGCAGTATATTTCCTTGCTGAGCTTTGATCTATAGCAAATAAACTTTCTGCATAAAAACATCATTCCTATGCTACATATCACCATTTATAACATGACTGCGGTAATTGCTTACTATCATTCGTTGTTCATAGACTCACATTTACATTTACACAATTCATAACGTTAAACAATACCTTCATCATTCTCTTTTGCTGTTTTCAGACTTTTTTAACTAGAAGACGGGATAAATTTAGGCTATTGTAATTTGGTCTCTCTCGCTCCCTGAGTGTACTCTGCTGCCTGCATCCATTGTGAGTGAAATTTTAAAATAATTTCAAAATATTGTCGTATCAGTATTAATTGTTAACCCCATCGTAAAATCGGATTATCATAGGACAAATTATTGTAACTTGAACACTACCTGTATTTTAATTCATGTCTAATGTCCTTTTCTGCAACAATAGTAACCCCCAAAAATTAAAGATGTTTCCAAATTAGATATAACACAATATTTCTACTTTAATTTTAACCCAACCCCCTTTCATTTCTTTTTCTTAATATAACGGAGGCAGGGCAGGGCAATGCTACTTAGCTTTGACATCCATCGCTTCCAGGTATAAGAACATTCTTAATTTTGTGGGCTATCCTTATGTATTCCCCCAGTTTTCTGTTAGGGGATTTCCATGTCTATATTTATGTCCTGATCTGTTTTTTAATTGATTTACACATGAATAAATGTTCGGTGATGTCCTCCTCCACTGCATATATCACAGACCTCGTCCTGAAATTTACCCAAGAAGCTAGCCTTTAAGTTCAACATATTCAGTCTGGCTTTGTTTCCAGTTCCCTTATGTTTTTGTTTTCCTCAGCTTCTTTATTTCTTTCCTCTTTTGTTTGAAAGTCTCAGATATCTTGATTAATTCTTATCTTTATTTCCTTATTCAGTGCTTTTTTGGCATACCTCATTCCATTAATTTCTATATTATATTTGGTACATGTGTTCACCAAGCTTTTTGTCCAACATTGTCCATAAGGGGCTCTTAATTGCTCTTCTACTATTTCTTTGATTGATCTTTGTTTTGAAAAACCTGCACATATACTGCTCATCCTGATCTCTGCTTGCTCTTTTATTCAGGTTCATAGTCAACGTGTTTCATTTCTTGGTACCTTTTTTGGCATATCTCATTCCATTTATTTCTATAATATATTTGGTACATGTATTCACCGAGCTATTTGTCCAAAATTGTCCATAAAGGGCTCTTAATTGCTCTTCTGCTATTTCTTTGATTGCTTCTTTTTTTTTTTTTTTAACCTGCACATATACTGCTCATCCTCATCTCTGCTTGCTCTTTTATTCTGGCTGATAGTCAACATGTCTTATTTCTTGGTACCTTGCCTTTCCATTTATCCATTTATATATAGCCCTATTTTGGCTTCTGATTCTGTGACTGTATTTACAGTTTCTACCATATTTGCAGTGCCCCTCTTTGAAACGCTTACATTCTCATCTTTGGTCTACCTAATTTTGTCGTACTATAGTCCTATTCTGGCTAATGACTCTGTGGCTGTATTTACAGTTCCTGTCATATTCACAATATAACCCTCTTTGTAGAACTTATATACTGTCCTTTGGTTTACCTCTTTTTCTGCCCTGCCTGTTCTGGGATCTTTTATAAATTCTGCTTTTCCACTTGTGCTGGTACTCACAAGAGTCTCCTTTCTTGCACTTTCCTGTCGTAAGTGCAGGTACTCACAAGTCTCTCCTTTCTTGCACTTTCCTGTCGTAAGCGCAGGAACTCACAACAGTCTCCTTTCTTGCACTTTCCTGTCGTAAAGAACCTGCACTCTGCTCTTGTTAGCTTATCCTTATCTTTAGGTGCACTTTGATTTTCCCAACCCCTCTGTTAATCGTGGTCCCTGTTCAGGGCTTCGCTATTCAAGCATTGCTTGTTGTCAGGGTTAGGTGAGTTACTCTCTAGTCTTGACATTATTTTAGTGGTCCTTTCTGTGATTGTACCTTGTTTGTTTTCCATATTCTTCACTAGGTTTTCATTTAGGGTTTTCAGGTCTTCCATGAAGCTCCATTGATTGCTGACTGTCATGTTTTCTGCAATTTCTCTGTTTCTCCAATTGCTTTTTCTAATTTTTCTTTGTATGATCTGCAATCTTCTTTGAGTAACTTTAGTTCACCAATTGATTTATTCTCCTTTTTTACTTTCTCTGCACTTTTTATTCCATCCAACACCATATTTCCAAAATTCTTGGTGATCTGGGATTTTTCCTCTATCCTTTCTCATAGCAATTTCCTCATCCTGACTTATTGACCCTTTTTGCCTGTACCCTCCATTACATTCTATACAAATACTAGTGTTTTCTTCCTCTTAGCATCTCATGCAATACCTATATAAGCTTGTTTTCAGCAATTTCTCAGTTTCTTCAATTGCTTTTTCTAATTTCTCTTTGTATGATCTGCAATCTTCTTTGAGTAACTGCAATACCAATCTAGGCCTTTTTCCTTTTCTGTCATTTTTATCGACCTCAAGAAATTCTTCATTTGAGGCTTGTTTAGGCCTGTGCAGAACAATTTTTTGCATTTATCACACTTAGCTTTCGTCTTCTGGGCCTAGCTGGACCTTGCAATTGCCCACATGGGCATGACTCCTTCCTATCACTTGTCGATTCCTTGTGGGTGGATGTAGCTAAAATATCATCGTCGTGGTCTAAATCTATTAGCTTACTGTTGTCATGAGCCGACCTTTGAACATTCTTTGATGTCTAACAAGGAGAACGTCACTCCTCTAGAGTTTTATCTATTGCTTCTTTTACTTTGGCCTTTTCTGGAATTCATTCCGACTTCAATTTCCATGACCTGTTGTTTTCCACCTTCCACCATGTTTGTTTCCCTGACCACTGGCTGGATGTCTCCACCAACAACACAACTGTACCTTACCTTTCAATCCAGATCTGAATTCTCCCTCTGCTAATTAATTTACATCACATCTCCCACTAGTTGCTTTGCCATTCATAAAATTGGTACCCACTTTCAATTAGGACAACAAGCCAAAAATAAGCTTTTCCCACACCATATCTTGATATTTTTCTGTCTCAGGTCCCCTGTATGTTCAAGAATTGTGAAGCTGGGGATTGTTCATTATGGCAAGTACATGGACCTTGAATCGTCATGCAAAAAGTGGGGAAAAAAAAATTTAAGGACTATAGAGAACTTTGCATGGGAAATAAAAAAGCTACTGTAGAAAATAATTCACATACACAGGCAACTAGTGCTGAAATTTTTAGCAACGATGGATGTGAAAATATTGTCTTCTCCTAGCTTACTAATTGCTTGGCAATCTGTGTGTGTGTGGGGCTATCAACCTTTTTTCTTTTTGCTTATACAGATTTCCAAATAGTATCTGTTGACAGTTTCCTCAATTTTTCAGTAAATTGAATATTGTAAATCAGGTGGTACCTGTGTAACCAATAAAATCAGCTTTTATTTCCTGTGTTGGTGAAGCTATTTTATGAAAAGAGATTTGTGCTAACTACATTTAAATTAACACACTTCTGTTTAGATATGGAAAATATTGATTTCTTTTCAGTATTGCGACCTCTTATGGTGGAAGTGATGCGACCTCTTGTTGATGACAATGACAAAATTGGAAAGTAGGGTGCAAGATCAGCAGAAGTCACTAGAAATAATGATAGGTACCATCGAACATTGAAACAAACTCAGGCTGCTGCACCCACTGGACCTGATTTATCCTGCTGGACGGATTGCTACCAATACAAAGATATGTAGACTTTGAGGACTTTGAACAACAGATAAATGGGGAAAGTCCCCTTAGAAAGTCACTGGTAAGCTACATGTCAGTTACCGTGATATGCACAATGATGTTTATTATGCTTCAGTACTGAAAACTTCTACTTTGACATTACTAAAGATAAGAAAAGGCCATAGTATGTAGAATGATTTCATTACTAATAATTATCAAAAACTTTTGTATAACCACTCTTATTGAATGTTATTTCTAGGTACATAGACTCTAGATTCTTGGGGAGCAACCGTCGCATCAAAACCTTGATTGACTTCTGCATGACAAGTGGACTCCAGTATGAGTTCAACTGGGAAGGTCGTCTTGGCTGGAAGACGAAAACAAATACATGCAAGAAAGGGTTCAAGAACACGACATTGTGTGGAATTATAATAAGTGAGTGCTGTATAATGCTGTTAGGTGTAGGGTATGGCTTTTGCAGTGTGTAAATTGGCACTTTGTAGAACTGCCTATTGCTAGCTTTTAGATGGGGATGCAGATGCAGTGAAGTGCCATGGATGCTGGTAGATAGTCAAAATATAAGTACTGTATGTGAAACCTTCAAAACATGAGTTGCATTTGTATTTCATCCACACATTCAGTAACGTTTAAAAGTAATGCAAAGTAATCCATTATAAAAGTGCAGTGTAATGTTAAAGCACAGAAACCATAAGTGCCATTATCATTTAGCCTTGGCAGGGGTTAACACCAAATCAAATCCCACAAAGTTAAAAATGACTTAAACCTTAATTGTTAACCCTTTAAATGAATTAATACTTTGACATCAAACTTCTAAAGTTGGATACTGCCATAGCCTCTGTACCAATGTCTTCCACTGTCTTGGATTTGAGTTCACTTGCTTGAGAGTACACAAAGTTGCACCATTTTTTTCTTGTCCACTTTTACCTTCCTGTATAGGGTTACTTTTCCTACTCGACCCCTTGGGTTCAGAGGTTTATGCTTTTCTAACTTAGATTTTAACTCAAATTGTAATAATAGTGGTATAAGTAACTGAATATAAAGGCTTTTATATTGTTGGACTATGTGTAGTACTGCAGATATGCAATTTACTAATATTGATTATCCTTTTCAGATATTCTGGTGAACAAGACACAATTATCAACTGATGAAACTGAAGTAGGGAAAACTATGATGATTTATCTAAGAAATGCATGTGACAGATACTTGGGAAGGAAAAGACCAAAAGACTTGCGCAGTCAGCAAAGTCAAGATGAGAATCCCAATTCATCTCAACCTAATTCTGGTGGGGATCCTGAAGGAATATGATATAGAGCACTTTTGCTGACTGTTGTCAAGGAAATTATAAATATTCATGTAATTTGTTTATCACTCAAATTTATCTTATTATTGTCAGTCTTTTGATTAGATTTTTATATTTAAATGAATAATTTTTATTATGTTTAAATGAATAATTTTATGTAGAGACGTATCATTCTTTTCTGTCTAATGTTTGTTGTGACTTCATGCAGATGCTACTCCATTTATCTCTTACATACAGTGCTGTACTTAATGAATGGCAATTTGTGTTCCTGCATTACTTTTTTTTTTTTAATTAAATGGATGTACCATCTTGCACAAAGTCACAACAAACATTAGACAGTAATCCATGAGTATTTATAATTTCCTTGACTATATCATCAGCTAGCTTTTGTAAAATATTGTATATAGAAATCAGATATATTAAACAATTAAGGATAGTTTATGTAGTATAGAGAATGCAGTGGGTGTTTCATGTATATATATGGTACTAGTTACTACAACTGTTTTGTTAACCATTTTTTGCCTTCTAATAAAAATTTAATTGTGACTATGTATTTTGATGTTAAACACCAGTATAATGGAATCCCATTTTTTTATGTGTTAACGCATTTATTGAAATTATTATTTACATGACAGCCACAATACTTGATCACAGAACAGTTTTTAAAAGAGTATTGATTTGTTTCTATTGACTGATATATGTTTGCATAAAAGTGTTTAAATTATTTTCAAAAATAATTTTGTCAATACCTAAATACTTGCCACATCACCCTATACTACTTTATCAAAATAAATTTAGATGAATATTGCAACATACAGATACATAAGGGTATACGTTTTGTCCGAAGACTATGAAAGAAATGTTTTATATCTATGCACATCACCCTGTTGTAGCTAAAGTTTGAAAATAAACTATACAATGTTTTATGCATGTAACTATAGTGCTGATAAAAAGTAAAGTAAGGAGATCGAGCTTCTAACATTTCTTCCAGTGGGGTTCGATCACATGTCTAAGACCACTGAACAAAACTGCCAAAGGATTCAGTTTTTTCATTGTATAGTTTATTTTCAAACTTTAAAACAGCAGAGTGATGTACATAGATATCACATTTAATTCTTTCATATCATGCATTGACTTATCTGGCAATCCATAATGAAACATAAATTGGATACTGGTAATCGTACCAGTATCTGCCCAAAATAGGAAAGTTGGTAGTCCAGAGCTGTTTCACTACTGGTCCAACACACGCATTGGCGTGATTATGGATTGCATGTATTGTCCCAACATTCTTACAACACAGTTCCATTAAGGGCCCGGTGTGCAAACGGATAATGGATATGAATTGGACCGATGCTAATGATCATTTGTACCAATGCCCGAAAGTCTGGATATCCGGCAATGGGTCAATGTATGACCAATACTTGTGTGTTTGCTGGGACAAGAAATGGAATGGAAGGGAATCAAGCAGTGGGACCTCATTTCATTTTGTTTGGTTTCAGTATGTAGGTATACCTACAGCCCTCAACAGGGATGATTCAGCTCTGAAAGGGAAATCGAGGGCAAAATGGTTTGGAAGGTGTAACAGAAGGAAAATCTCGCAGTTGCACTATGAATCAAAAAATAACTCTAAGCCTTCGTTCCGCGGTAAAGTAGACTATGGCAGTTGATGTTTTCCTTAGTTATTTTACTTATTGAACAAGAATTTAAAGTAATATTTATTCGGACGACTGTAATTAACTCCCAGGGGCCAGTACTAAACGGCGAAATACATTGGCCGCCCCAATTCCTAGTGGATGTCGTATCCGCGGTTACGTTTTTTGCAGTCCGTGCGGAACTATTCTGTAGAATTACCCTGTAAGAAACGTAACCGTGGATGAGACATCCACTAGGGATTGGGGCAATGGGGCGTCCAATGTATTTCGCCGTGTTTAGTACTGGCCCTTGGGAGTTAATTACAGTCATCCGAATAAATATTACTTTAAATTCTTGTTCAGTAAGTAAAATATCGTAGGAAAACGTCAACTGCCATAGTCTACTTTACCGCGGAATGAGGGCTACGAGAGGGTGGAAAGAAAGATGGAAGAGAATGGGAATGGAGGTAGCTAGCTACCTATATAGTAAAGGGAAAGAAACGGTTGATGATAGGGGTCAAAGGGATGCTGCAAGACCCTTAAGCAATGTTTTCAACAAAGTGACGTGCATTTACGGCAATAACCACCTAGTAGAGGTAGCAGACAGACCTAGGCTAGTAAGTAGGACAAGTTACAAGCCCTGCTAAGTAGTAATTTCCCTCAGCATGGCTTGCTATGACTTAGGCCCCTAACCTAACTGCAATTCGAACAGGATGATTTGTTCTATTTCTGTAAAAAAAACTATAAATTATTTAAGATTTGTTAATTACCTTATTGGAATATGCTAAAGGAATCGGAAGCCATGGCACTTTTTAAAACTCAGCCATAATGTAACATTGTCACGGTAATTTTTTCACTCAATGTGCATGCAAATACTCTACGCAATAGTCAGCCCATTAATGTGCAATAGTAAATAAAATAGCATATCTACAGAAATGTTTCAAGGCAATGTATTGGCTACCAACGCACTTAAACACGGATAGGCAATCATAGAGCATATCGAAGCATTATCACACGACCGTGACTGAAGCAATGGTTCTGTCTTACAGGACCAGGACGGTAGGACCGACTCTGCCCCGCACCGGGAGGTGTTACGTGTAGTACGTGTTGGTGTTGCCAAGCAATGAAATAGTCACCCTGGTTATATTATATTTAATCTTTACCAGTATATGAGTAGGGTCTACTAAATTAACCCTTTTTAGAGTTAGATTTTCCCCATTCCGAAATTCAGTTGCTTCATATCTTTTGAAACATGACGTAGCTTTAATGATGGTAAAATTTAGAATCGAACGAGATACGCGGACAGTGTTCAGTCTTGAAGCTGTTTTATTACATTCCATTATATATATATATATATATATATATATATATATATATATATATATATATATATATATATATATATATATATATATATATATATATACTGTTTTATAGTTATGATTGTTATATATGATTTGATGTGTAAATTAGGCTAGAAAGTGAACGCGGGCAAGTAAATTTATTCATAAAGTTTTCTGCAAAAAGTGGGAAGTCATAACAAACTGCGTTCCCCAGAGTAAGTAGCCAAGCTCCATAAATCCTTCGATATTCATAGGTAGTTTGTTCTTTCTTTTCTTTTTTAAACCATATTTGTCACTTTAGGTAATATGCAGTATGTTAAATCAAAACCTTTGCTGAAGTAATAATGATGATAAACAACTTAATTTAAAACATAGGTCTAGGCTTAAAACACGATATTAAACATGTAGGTCTATGCCACCTTTCATGATCATGATATTCTGTAATGAGATTTTCCCAGGAGAATGGACAGCATATTATGCATGATTTATGGTATATATATGGCAATCCTAGGTCAAACGAATGCCCTATTCAGGGCTACGAGTTTCAAAAAATTGGAAAAGAGCGCATCATAATTGGTCCAATATTCAGCAACAAACTGCATTAATATAAAGCAAATACACGATCATAATACACCACTTCCTAGTGTACTGATACCGAAACTTATTCGGTTATAATCAGTTGAATCACTTCAATTAGTGCAATTGCCTAACATTTGCAATTTTCTAAAAAGAAAAAAAATCTCATTAAACATGACACAGTTTACAATAATGTAAGTCAGTCTTCGCCCTAAGAATAATTTACAAATTAACCAACCAAAGTTTACTAACCTACATATATAATTACGAGGGCAGATTGAAGATTGCTGGACCTAAAGAATGAATGCATTGTAGGACATCACGTTTGGGTTACGTCATCTGTTGTCACGATCTGTTCTTAATGACCATCTTAAATGACATTGGCGCGTAAACACTCAAGACTATATAGTGAGAATGGTTCGTTTTTTAATATTAGTATTTTTGAAAATATTAAATATGTGTAATGTGGTTAATGAAAAAGTTATAATTTAAATTAGCTTTTATTAATGGAAAAGTGAATAGCATAAATATAATATGCGGATCTACAGCTCAGCATGCTTGAGGAGCGCAGAGACTCCCACCCTAATCTTCTCCGCACTTATGGTCGTTTCTCCGCGTTTTGGCAACACTACTCTGTCGATACATGGATTTAAATACCTTGAAATTATTATCTATCAAGATATAAACAACAACAACAATAATAATACTGTTAAAAGGATGGCAGAATTAAGCGAGTTGATTTTATATATTGTTTTTTCTATTTTCCTTACAATTCGCTTCTCAGGCTCAGCGATGTTTCTGAGTAACTGGCCAATATTCATATTGGGAATTTTCAAAAAATTGTAAATGCTGAAGGGATCTTTTATTAGAACAGGTTATCAGGTCCAGGTCAAGCAGGGGTCGTCGTCAGTGCCGGTATTATTCCGTAAGCGTAGTTCAGTTCGGGCCAGGGTCGTCTTTGGTTTAAGGGCTGGTGTTGGTGCTGGTATAGCTGGTATTACGTGACGTTTCGACCTTCTCGTAGGTCATCTTCGGACGAGTCGGTTGAAGAGACTGTAGCAAGAAAGTTTGCGGAACGGTATTTATAGCGGCACTGACCTAGAGTTGCATTCTCATTGGACCCCAAGGGAAGATCCCATCGATGGGATCTCCCCTTGGGGTCCTTTTCGCCAATTTCTATATGGGTACCATCGAAGAGAGGGTCTTCCAGATTTCCAGGAAACCGAGGTTGTACGTGCGCTACATTGATGACACCTTCGTCTGCGCCGACTCCCAGGATGAGATAGAGCAGCTGCGACGTGCATTCCACGACCACAGCTGCCTCACGTTCATGATTGAACATTGCCAAGATCGCCGCCTCCCCTTCCTTGACGTCCTTGTCGAACAGCGAGACTCCGAATTCAGCACGAGGGTGTACACGAAGCCGACGAACCTGGGAATGTGCATGAACGGTGAGATGTGCTTGAGAGGGAGTGCCCTTGAGAAGGATATAAGCGCTCCGCCATCAGCGCCTTCGTCAGGAGGGCCCTCTCACACTGCTCCATCCTGGAAATGACACACCACATGGAGTTGGAAGCGCGCCGCCCAGTGGTCCTCAGTCGACAACGGACACACCAAATCGTGCTGTTGATGAGTCAATAAAGAAAAGTATGGATGCCTGGTACCACCAGAACCCCGCCCCGACGTTGCAGAGCCCATCAAGCTTTTCTACAAGGGGCACTTCCACGGAGGTACAAGGAGGACGAACAAGCCCTCAAAAAGATCATCGAGGAAAACGTCAGCCCCGCCGACCCAGACAGAAATATTAAAATAATTATATATTATAAAACGAAGAAGACGAGCAGCCTGGTGATGAGAAACAATCCTTCGGCGCCCCTGCAGGATCCCTTGAAGAAGACGAGTGTGGTCTACCGTTACACATGCCCCGTCCGAGGATGCCTCGGCAAATACGTCGGTATGACCTCCATGCGTTTCTCCAAGCGAATCTCCTGCCACGCCCAAGAAGGAGCCATATTCAACCACGCCAGAACTGCTCATAACAAACGGATAAAAAGAAATGATATTATCCCTAATATCATAATAATAGATCAGACAACAGATCCCCGACGTCTGCGCCTCCTAGAAGCCCTTCATATAGGTAAGGAGAAACCAAACTTAAATATAACTCAAGAAACGTTTCTCCTTCCCACCGCTGCCCGGAGAGCAGCGAGCGACCCCCGGACGATGCCAGATAATCAGGAGCCCCCACAGGATGATACGATTCCTGCTACAGACGGAATTCCTGACGTTCATCCCCAGGCACACTACTGTGGCGCTCGCACGAGAGAATCCCCGAGACCTTCGAGGCGAGATCCACGGCTGCTACATTAGCTAAAGCCCGTGCTGGCATAAGGCCAGCTTAATCTTCAACAACAAAGCTTCGCCCAAGACCGGCCCGACCAATGAGAATGCAACTCTAGGTCCGTGCCGCTATAAATACCGTTCCGCAAACTTTCTTGCTACAACCGACTCGTCCGAAGATGACCTACGAGAAGGTCGAAACGTCACGTAATACCAGCTATTCCAGCACCAACACCAGCCCTTAAACCAAAGACGACCCTGGCCCGAACTGAACTACGCTTACGGAATAATACCGGCACTGACGACGACCCCTGCTTGACCTGGACCTGATAACCTGTTCTAATAAAAGATCCCTTCAGCATTTACAATTTTTTGAAAATTCCCAATATGAATATTGGCCAGTTATTCAGAAACATCGCTGAGCCTGAGAAGCGAATTGTAAAGAAAATAGAAAAAACAATATATAAAATCAACTCGCTTAATTCTGCCATCCTTTTTAACAGTATTTGCCTAAAAGAGGGTGTTCTACCAAAATAATAATAATAATAATAATAACAACAACAACAACAACCTTAATCATACATTCTGCGACAAAAATACTCACTTTGTTGTTACATAATTATCTGCGAAAAGCAGTTCAGTTCAGGTAAGAATAAGAATGTAAGTAAAATTAAACAAATACTGTAAACTTGGTACAAACAGATGTTTTGCTTGGAGAGGCATTTGAGAGTTCTAATTATCTCGGCCAAGTGGCCGAAATAGTTCACGGTCAGGAGGGACATTTTATTTGGCCTTGATTTCATCCATCCACCACACACACACACACACACAAAGAGAGAGAGAGAGAGAGTTTATGTAGTATTTGCATGCTTTAGTCATGATTTTGTTGGCTACTTCATCCGAAGACCGAGGACGAATCAAGAGGTCCACACTAGACCCTTCTATACCTACCCTTCAACACTTATCTACGATGATTGACTACCCCTGCAGGAGAGGCCTGCGCTAGCATAAAATTGAATCCTTGTACTTGGCCTCTACCTGACTTATATTAACTACATGGAATTAAATGGGGCAAAATAACCATGGTTCGCAAAGAAAACATAGAATGAAGATAAAAATGTGGAATGATTTATTATGATTAAATGAGAATCTTGTATAGCAGGTCTAGTAATTTGAAGAAATAGGGCGGTAGCCTACGCCTTTTGAGGTCCTATATTATAAGGGTGTCTATTTTCATTACCGTTATTGGTTTTGGTGTTTTCAGTAATATTACCTGTTCTCTGAGATAGGAATAGATGAATTCACATCTTTACAATAATATATCTAGCAAAGCTCTTTGTCTCGTGTCTTTTGAAATAATACCGTTTTCTATCGTATTTATAATTCAGGGTAGACTAATTTCTTTTGTTACTGTTACTTCGCTCTTTAATTGATACATTCTTTTTCAGTGACGAATAGAAATATACGAATGAAACTGTGCCACTTAGAAAAATGAATGACGCGTAAGATATTAGACGTAGGAAAAATCTGAATGGAGATTGCATTCATCGACTTCAATATTCATTTATCGCGCCTTTCAGATTTGTTACTCTTGCTAAGTGTTGCTTGATTCACAATACCAATATGCAGTTGCTTATTATTCCCAGGAAAAGGTAGTTACGGAAGCGTCATGGAAATACGAATATCATATGAAACATCGTAGATATTCTGCTTTCTTAATTTTCTTTTTCCTGTTTAACATTCCTGTCAGTACAGACTTTTCTTATCAATAAGTTCCACTATCCCAGATTTTTAATGAACTGAAGTTTGCAAAATTACCCTTGAAACCATAGATATATCTATGGTTAAATGGATACTTATGTGTTTATCTTAAGACCTTGGAAGTTAGATTAGACTAAAGTAGATTAAGCAAAAATATTCTCAAATCATTATAAGACTCGACACTATACTGGATCATGAAAGGAAAAGTAACGAAAAGACCAGAGGGAAAGGAAAGTTGAGAGAGGAAGAAGGAATTGAATAGGAAACTGCAAAATGACATAGTACAGCTAAAGTGGAAATGTGATAAAAGAGAACCGAGGGAAGTATAGGAGAGAAAAAGGATGCAAGGGCGAGGGACGTCGGAAAGACGTTGACGATAGCAAAGGGAAAACGGGAAGACCAGAGGAAAGGGTAGGGAAGATAATATTAGACCAGTGTTTCTTAAATTTTCTTGTATAGCGGACCCCTTTTATTAGAATTACTCATGTAGCGGACCCCTTATGATGATAATTTCCGTCTTGGGTTTAAAAGTGTTTTCATAGTATAATATTTAGTACTAAAATTACTACTGAATTATTTATCAATGGCTTATCTTCAACACAAATGTTTATATTTTACTTAAAATAACATTCACAACATTATTAATTTTGCATACAAATTTTAGTGCACTTAACAGCAAAGCTTCTCGGGTTCGACACAGAATGCGCTTTAAGTGTAGAGAGAGAGAGAGAGAGAGAGAGAGAGAGAGAGAGACGAAGAGAGGAGAGCAGAGAGAGAGAGAGAGAGAGAGAGAGGTGGGCCAGAAAAGTGACTCTACTCTCCTGATGCTCCCTAGTCCCACTCGCCCGCCCCCATCCTGGCGGCCGGGCATCAGTCAGTATATTTTTGCCTGCTCATAAATACCTCTGCCTTCTACAAAGTTGTTAATTAATTGCACCCATCCTAATCTGACAAGCACCATTGTCAGAAGCCAAGAGGATTTGGTGGTACAAAAATAGGAATTCAGGACGTTGGCCAGAAATGTTTTTGAGCTACGTCTTGGCCTAAAATTTATTTGATACCGATGACCAAATTATCCTACAGAGCCCTTGGGAGTCCGCGGACCACACTTTTAAAACTCAGTGACAGGAGGTGTCAGCTGGTAAAATGACAGGTCGGCGTTCGACTGCCGAAACGGATGAGAAGGAACCAAGGTCTTAAAAAAACCGGTCGACTAGCAGAAACGGATGAGGAGGAACCAAGGTCTAAAGAATACAAACCAGGTCAGACCGTCTCAGCGTTACTGCGTATATTTGTGACGTTACTGGTATGTGGCCATAAAAGAAAACCAAGAAAACAATAAAATTAAGGGTCACTATGGGAATTATTTGCCCACACACATTATCTCTCTCTCTGTCACGACCTTGGGTGAGAGAGGTCCCCGTTAATCTTCAGGTACTGCTGAATTAAAGGATTGAATCTGGTCTAAGAGAGCTTCTTTGTTCTTCACTCTGGTGAAGTCAAATACTGACTGATGACATTTTTTTACCTGAACCTCGGCCAGATGCAGCCTCGTGACGTCATGCGCGAGATTGTCCTTATTTTGGTCGGAAGCGTCTGACCTGGTATTCTTCAAGGTCTAAAGAAATCTTTAGACCTTGAGAAGGAACAATGTGGAGACCTTGGCTGTGAGCACGTTTCATTAAATCTAATATAGTCCTTGACCTATTCAGCAATTACTTTTTCAGTTGCCGGTTGGTCATTGTCGGTTACAGAGAGAGAGAGAGAGAGAGAGAGAGAGAGAGAGAGAGAGAGAGAGAGAGAGAGCGCACCTGACTACGTCCAAACGGATATAGTCAAAACTGGAGGGTCTTATCGAGGTAACCTTACCTCCCCAAGGGTATAAATACACACACACACTCACACTATACACACATATGTATACGTATATATATATATATATATACTATTAGATATATATATATATATAGATATTATATATTATATATATTTGTATTGTGTTGCTATCATTGGAGCTCGCTAAAATTCCAGTGAACTCGAACATAAAAGGAATGTTTAAATTCGTCGTGTATCTTGTTGATTAATATTAACACCAAAAACCGAGAAATAACACCACACATGTATATACAGTATAACATTACAATGAAATGCCACCGATTCTAATGCAGCCTTGGAAGGAGATTCAATTTTTCCTTCCATGTGAAAAATTACAAATAACTTGTTAACGAAATTTTATTACCAGGTTTAACAGGCTTTCCAGTTTAACAGTTACAATCAGAAACTATTGGATCCCAGTTCCATTTCAAGGATAAGATTAGCCCCTTCTTTGCATCCAATGTCATTTATAAATATACTTGTCCCATATTTAATATGGACACATACGTCGTATTTACCAAGAGGCAGCTGAAGTCCGAACCTCTTCTCATCAGGGAGTCAGTTACAAACCGGGAACCCGCCTATCAAATCCCGAACAGTCGAATATAAGGAATCACAGAAAAACATGTATAACTCATATAGACGCTAAAGATTTTAGTATAGTGGGACGAGCACGAAGTACCGAGGAACTAAGTAGTACCCTCGAATCCATAATAGCCCACTTTAGGGTTTTGATGTGAAAAAATTAGATAAAAGCTGAAACTTGGCACACATGTAGAGATTTGTGACTTGAACAACATATCAAAAGTCCCATGGCCTCCCGTGCTTGGGTCAGCCGCCATAGTGGAAAATGGTCGCCATATTGGAATTCTCTTAAAATTCAAATATCTCGTCAGATAATTGTTTTATAAAGAAAATACCACTCAATAAAAGTTGTTCAGCACTTATTGTTTTATAACACTGACTAGGTCATTTCACAGAAATATGTAAATTTATATGAAAAAAAGAAAACTAATGAAATTTAAGTAATAACTTTATTTTCAAAGACAATTTCTGCAGAAATGGTGGCCTGTATAAAAAAAATGTATCGAAACAAAAGTTGTAGAACAAACTTTCTCCTTTCGAAATATATACACAAGTTTATGCATATTTTAAAAGATAAGGAAGTTATGAGGGGGGAAAATAAACAGAAACCCAAAGGGTCACACATACAAAATCCAACAAATTTTTTGTGATAAAATAATAAGCTTAAATTGCAAACATTCTGCTAAATTACTGATCAACAATGTCTTTATATACAACATTATGTTCTTTTAATAATGATATTGGAAATTACAGTGAAACGAACTTTTGCAAATTAGCTTTTTTTTCAGAATCAAATAGGGTGCCTGAAAAACAAGATCTTTATAATAATGAACTATCTCGGACAAATCTTTTGTGTAGAAATTATGATACATACCGTATTTTGATGTATATATATACACCAACAAACTACAAAGAAAAAATCCTTTCAATTGCAATGACAAATTATTATTTGTACATTAATATAAACATAGAAACATAAACACAAGAAAAATAGCAGCATGTTTTCTTTAAATTTCCATGCAATAAATGTCATACAGAGAAAGTAATGAAGGTTTGAATAGATCTGAACATCCCCCACTCAGAGCAAACACACGTGCTTCAAAATCAAATTTCTATCGACTCATGGCCTTCTTCAGCATCCTCCTCTTGAAATGGTAGCGAATTTTCACATCCAGGTCCACGGCACTGGCCACACGTGGATGAGCACGAGAAACCAGCCCTCATAGACACATTGATGACGGCAACCTTTGCGACAGTTACGGCTCACTAAATATAACAAAACGCCTCAGTGGCGTGGTTGGTATTGTGTTTGCGTCCCACCTCGGTGATCGCGGGTTCGATTCTCGGCCATTCCATTGAGGAGTGAGAGATGTGTATTTCTGGTGATAGAAGTTCACTCTCGACGTGGTTCGGAAGTCACGTAAAGCCGTTGCTCCCGTTGCTGAATAACCACTGGTTCCATGCAACGTAAAAACACCACACAAACAAACAAACAAAACTAAATATAACAGGTCATCAGGAGCTGGAGGTTTGATTGAAGAAATTGGTTTCAGTCCGGTTCCGCAACTTCCTCTCCCCATTCGCTTGGAGAAAGATGATTACCGTGTCAATTTTGCACTTGTAAGAACATCCTAAACGAGTGCAGACGAGCTGCATCACCTCTTGGTGGCAATGTGGATAGCTGAAAGTCAGACTTGAGTGACATCTTTGCTACTGTTCTCTTGTATGCATAAAAGCGATACTACCTATCCGAGGTTTGAGTTTTGTTAGCTCCATACACAGAAAGGAGGAAAACTTCGCCAGCTTTGGCCACTTCTTCTTCAGATGCTGGTGGTTTATCAATTACAGACAGTAGATGTTGCCGAAGATGTCCCAGATTAGCTTGAAGTTTGCTAATATCTTACGTCCTGTTGGGATTATGAGCTTTATGGTTTAATGACACGAATTTCCGTGGATGACTTGGAAAGTGATGCAAGAAGTATAAACAAGTCTGTGTCATCAACCCCTTCTGCTACATTATGTCCAGTGTCTTCTAATGACCAAGCAGTTTGGACAATGGACATATCTGCATTATCATTGGCAACTATAAGTCCTTAATACCAGCATAATGTTCGCAATTTAAGCTGACTTTATTACAAAAAAATCTGTTGGGTTTTGCTTATTTTCCTCTCATAACTCCCTTATTTTTTTAAATATGCAAAAACTTGTATACACACACACACACACACACACACACACACACACACACACACATATATATAATTTATATATATATATATCTATATATATATATATAGATATATATATATATATATATATCGAAAGGAGAAAGTTTTTTCTACAACTTTTGTTTCGATATATTTTCTGTGGATATTGTCTTTAAAAATAAAGTTATTACTTAAATTTCATTAGTTTCGCTTTTTTTCCATATAAATTTATATATTTTTGTAAAATGACCTACTATGAGATTCAGGGCCTCTGTAACACGGTTTTTTCGCAATAACTTTTTATCTATGCATTTCATAAATATAACGCTTATTCAGAATACACATTATATCTACACATAAATTTTGACTGTATTCTGCATTACGTAGGCTGGATAAATTTGGTACTTATAATGTAAAAGTGACTTTTTTTGAAGACGGGCCAACTTACTCAGAGAAAAGGTTTCGAACGCACTCGTTACGTAACTCATGACAGCATTTCTTCCCTCTTTCTCGGTGGATGATTGGCTATACGTAACGAAGGCTAAACCTCTGGCAACAATGACATACAAATTTAAATACAAGCAAAGCAGTACACCTTTATGAACTCTGGAACCTCTCCACTGATAATTGTCATAATGAACAAACCAACAAAATATGTTATTAAATACAAAAACACTTCGATTATTAGTCTAACTCCCAAAATAAATTTCCTAAGAAATTACAGTCTACTTTATAGGTCACAATCAGATTGACAAGATGTAGGGAATAGTTGGTAATTTTAAAAAACATAGTAGACAAGCTTAATTTGATAACTGCTATATCCAATGTCAAGCAATTTTTATTTATTGGCTATCTACCTATTTACTGAAAAAAAAGAAAAAATAGCCGGTACCGTATATTGGCTTTAAACCTTCACCAATAATTATCGTCAGAATGGTGACTTCATGAGGCTCCACCCACTTTCGCCTCGTTATAATTCAGGATAACACTGAAGGCTATCATGGGAATTGTTGGATTAGAAAATTTAACTTTTGGCTATAAAAACTAATTTCTCGAGTAATTGTAAAAAGTGCTAAATGATCCTCAAGGTTCCCAGCAGTTGGCCTAAACGTTTAATTCATGTATATTACTGCTATACTGTTGCGGCACTACTGCTACAGTAGTATTACTACGCTAGCACTGATACCCCACCCACATCTATGTATCGTTCCGCCATTCATAAAGTCTTTGGGTTTCAGAGCCGATGGAGTTGGTGGATGGGCGGGGCAACTTTACGTCAAAAGGTGTTTACTTTGCTTACGTAATGAATGTTTTTCGACTCTTGGTTCGTAATCATTGGCCATGGCGTCGGCTAGAACATTTTTACTCTATAAAAATTAAAACTATTGGGTTTAGGTTATTGGTAATGCTGACAAAATTTGTGTGTGGTTGTAAAATTTACATATGTCAACTTTCAGCTACATCCGATGCTTTGACAAGGAGCAAAGTCCAAAAAACCGTGTTACAGAGACCCTGAATCTCATAGTAGTCAGTGTTATAAAACAATAAGTTCTGAGCAACTTTTATTGAGTGGTATTTTTTTTTTTTATATAAAACTATTATTTTGCGAGATATTTGAATTTTAAGAGAATTCCAATATGGCGGCTAACGCAAGCACGGGAGGCCAAGGGACTTTAGATATGTTGTTCAAGTCACACATCTTTACGTGTATACCAAGTTTCAGCTTTTATCTAATTATTTCACTAAATCCCTATATTTTTCCTTAACGCTCCTGGGGTATAATGATTAAACTGACTGTTCCTATTCTCAACCACCAGTCATCATCAACAAGCTGTTCATTGCATAAAATGTTTTTGTTCTTTTGTTTGTATCTTTTCCAATTTTTCGTCCTTCCTGTCAGTTTCCTTTGCGCTGCAAATGTGGGTAGGTATCTTGTGCCCCCTGTCTTTTGCTTGTTGAATTTCCTCTCTTTGTTCTGTTTTAGATGTAAATATGGGGTTAATAAGTAAATGTTGTGTATAATCCTTACATTATGTATACTAGCATTAATTATTTTAATCGTTTTTTCAACCTGGAAAATGTATCAAGCGATACAAAACGTCGGCTTTTCAATAAATCGGACATAAACAGAATGCCTTCCCATGGACTCCAAATTCTCTACTGCCTGCTCCTGCCTTGGATAATATATAGATTATAGTATATATATATAGTACTATATATTATATATAATATATATCTATCTATAATTATATACATGGTATATATCTATATATATATATTAATATTTTATATATAATATATATATGTGTGTGTGTGTGTGTGTGTGTACATCAAAATAACAATTATCATAATTAATTCTTTGTTTGAAAATAATATGTTTCTTTGGACCACTGTCAATACAGACGGAGTTGTTTGATGCATAATATTTAGATGAATCAAGGTACGTATAAGAATAATTCGTCTTTTGCACAAACGATTACAACTCCTGAATAGTGGGAGACCAGTAGTGACTGGAGAGTAAAAAGAAACCAACAGTACAAGCCCCACTGCTAGATTGGGGCTATTTTGTAATCTCATGTTATTGCGTCAAAACTAAGCGAAGAAGTTTATGGCAATTACTGTGTTGCAAGCCATTTATCATTTGAAATTTCGTGCTCGATGAATTCACCAAGGACATGCATGTGTATATTGTTTCATAGTCCGTTGGACAATGACGCAAAGTGACGCATCGCAGTCTGACCGCCACTGTGAAGAGTCCTGTTGTCTAAAACGGTCGTTGGCGCCAAAGTCTAAAGAGTATGTAGTTCTTGGTTGGCGCCAAGTGTCTAGTGGCCTGCATTTGTTATGTCATCCGCCACTGAGGGGATTCCTCGAGGATTATAAGTGATATTACTGGAAACTAACGACGCAAAAAGACATTTGAATTTCGTTTGATTTTCATATATTCACCGAGACATCCATGTACAGTTCTGGACGATTTTGGCAATTTTTTGACCTCGTGACCTGGAAAATAGGTTTACTTCATAAATATTCATTAGTGTTACATATTCAAGGAATTAAAAGGTAGTTTTTTTTTTTTCAAAATTTCATGAGGATATGATGAGAAGTCTGACTAATAATAATAATAATAATAATAATAATATAATAAAATAACTTCCTTAGGTTCTTGACAGGTAAAATGATTCACAATAATCTTTGCAAGGAATATTGTAATCTCAATAATAACAATCAACGCATCATAACCAATCACGTTCAGCAATATGCAAGATAAAAAAAAAAACATCCTAAAAGGTCAAATGTTTAAGATGCAATGGTGGAAACAACAAGAAAATTTTGGGATTTATGGAAACTCCAGTTTCCTTCCTCAGAGGACGGGGCAAGGTAAATGTGTCCACTCCTTTTTACGGGCGACGAAAAACTATCCCATTCAAGGATTATTTTCGGCACCAGTAGCGGCTGCCATGGCTTGCGAAGGAAAGGCAGAAGACAGAGGAGAGGGTCTCATCATTGGCATCTGTCAGCAAGTCATGTAAATCATTTTCTCTGAATTTCGCAACTGTGCATTGCTGAAGTGGTCTGGCTTACCAGGGAGGCGTAGTTCTTCGTTGGACGAGTGGTTTTCGCGTCGGCTACCAATCCGGTGGTCCGAAGTTCGATTCTCGGCTCGGCCAACGCGGAATCAGACGAATTTATTTCTGGTGATAGAAATTCATTTCTCGATATAATGTGGTTCGGATCCCACAATAAGCTGTAGGTCCCGTTGCTATGTGATCAATTGGTTCCTAGCCACGTAAAAATATCTAATCCTTCGGGCCAGCCCTAGGAGAGCTGTTAATCAGCTCAGTGGTCTGGTTAAACTAAGGTATACTTAACTTTTAACCAGAGAGGGGTTGATGGTCAAAGCTTTTCAACTGTTCTATTTCTTTTACAATTGTTGCTTTTATGTAACCATTATCCCAACAATGTTTAGCTAAGCATTATTTCTGTAATGAAAACGTATGCATAGAGATATTGCCCTTGCTAGTCACTGGTGCAAGAGCCCGTACCAGCATAAGGCTGGCTTAATCTATCATCATCATAGTCACTGGTGGGATAATGATAATGACCATGGCATGGTCTGCATGGACTTCGACAACCGCGGGTTCATTCCTAAATGCAACAATTGATAAAAGACACAGAGAGTTCAGCCGGAGTGATATTTTGTTAATTCCACACTTAAGGCCACTGGGAACAAACCCCTCGTTGATGAAATCAACAAAGTCAGCAATTGCACAATCGGATGATAAACGGTAGTGAAGTGTTTAGAGAATTTTCTTACAATTTAGGTTAACACCCACTGTAACCTTGAAGCTGAATAAAGGAATTATTATTATCATATTATCATTATTATCTGTGAGACATTTCACGATTCCTTCCCGAACTCAAATAACCGTTCCCGCGGGAGAAGATACTCCTTCAGAAGAGTCCTTCCTTTAGAGGAGAAGGCACAATTGCAGGCATCTATAGCTGGTTCACTTAAGGTAGATTCTTGGATGAGCCTTATTCTTACGAGACGTTTGTCTGGTGGCCGCTGATTGGCTGGTACCGGGAGGTAGGCAGCTCCCAGCCAATCAGCGGCCACCTAACTAACGTCTCGTAGGCATAGGGCTCACCCAAGAATCTACCTTAAGCGAACCTGTTATAGGTACCCGATGTCGACTTGGTGTGCATTCCATTCTCTGGAGAGAGAAACGGGAATCTCCGAAAAGCCCACGAGATGGCTATAATTTTTACCATTATTTTTTTAACACCCGACTTCTCTGAGGTCTGTTCTTAATCCTGCCGCCAGCTTTTTGCTTCGAACGATCACGATAATCTTCTTAATCGATCGAGTATGTTTAAGTAGATCTCGGTAATAACTCATACATTACCAGCTTGGTAGATCTAGGGTACTTATCCGCGGCGGCCTAGACTATGGCAGTTGCGGCTTTTCTATGCAGTTTTACCAACTGAACAAGAATTTTAAGTAATATTTATTCGGACGACTGTAATTAACCTTCCTGGGGCCAGTACTAAATACGGCGAAATACACTGGACGCCCCAATCCCTATATTCTAGCTACGAAAGGTTGAGACTTTCGTACAATTAGCGGCGTTGACCAACGCCATCTTGAATTGACTCAATTCAAGATGGCGTTGCGTTGACACGTTTCCCATCTTGCCAAAGGAGGTATTTAATCCTAATCCAAAAAGGTACATTTACAGGATTAACCTCGAGGTTAAGGTTAATCCTGAGAGTGGGCATATACGAGCGTACTGTCCAGCTATTTGCTTTTATTTACAAGTAGCTTCTTTTTAAAGTAATATATGGTATGTGTATGTATGCTTACGTTTAACGTATAAGCTTATACATACCTACACACACACACACACACACACACATATATACACACACACACACACACACACACACATCTATATATATATATATATATATATATATATATATATAGATATACAATAATTATATATATATTATAAAAATATACACATACACATGCAAAATTTAATTAGGGTTTATATATGTGTTAATTAAATTTTACGTCAAGCAACTCAAAAAATGTACAACAAGGTCCAAGTAGTATAATGTTTTTATCTTCATGTTTTGCTCTTGTACCGACGAATGGAGGGAGGTGACAGAATCGAGAAAACTCTTATTATTGTGACCCTTAGTGGTCACTTCCCTTAATCATCCATATACGAGGGAAATGGCAGAGCGGCTCAAAAATTATGTCAAATCTACCAAATTCTCACCCCTTTTCCTGAAAAGTTTGAACGTGTTTAAGGAAATATGGCAACAGTGCTAATCACCCTCGAGTCTCAAGTCTCTCAACCTTTTGTAGCCAGAGTAGTAGTGGATGTCGTATCCGCGGTTACGTTCATTGCCGTCCGTGCGGACTGCTTCTGTAGAAATACCCATAGCTTTTAAATCTGCCCACAATGCACCATCAACAGAATAAAAAGCGAAAGTGGCTGCTTCAGCAATCCCGATAATGGACCTTGACCCTTATTGTTTTCGTCTTCCTGCATCGGACTTCGAATAATTTCGATAACTCTGAAGAATGACTTAAAATCTGCGTCGCAGCAGGACCAGAAAGAGGGAACTAACATTGAAACTTAAATCTCTACGCTAATCGCCAGCCACAAATGATTACTTACATAACCGACATTTGTTTTTAAGAAACGGATGACCAGCGGTACTTCTTAGTCTGCAACGTGGCCCTTGATAGGGTGCCGACATTGTCTCTGTTGTATCAAATTCTTGCAGTTAATCGTACAAACAGCAGCTATTATTTGGCACTGTCAGATTGTCCTCCCGCGCTCCTGATCTGTCATGATCACTTACGACACTGTTGTGACCGTTGATCTTGACACATTTAGTTCTCTTGATTTTCTCGGTCATGTTTCAACCATGTATTTAGACAGGGGTTCTTTGGCGCCATAAATTCATTAATATTTTTCCTCGTCATCACATGGGACGTTCACCTCCTTTTGTTCTTTCTAGCAGAATCTTTCGATTGTTTGACACGTCGACCGTTGCTCTTGCGTTTGGTGGCCTATAGGCTATTAGGGCGATTGTCTTGCCAACTAGATTACTACACCCCGATACACCTGAGTCTGGACATTGGCATCTGGTTGTTGTTGTATCAACGCATTCAACTTTAGTGCTTTATCTCTCTTTCCACTGACTTCAGAGTAAGTGCATCCTCAGCGAAACTGTTCTATATTTATGTCTTGGTAATTAAAAGAAGTTGTAAGAGAGATGAAGTTTATTGCTCTATTTTTTCTTTTCACTGACTCAGCAACCACTCTTCAGAGATAAGTGCAGCTTCGACTTACTTTTTCTTGTGACGTTGTTCTATAGCCTCTCTCTCTCTCTCTCTCTCTCTCTCTCTCTCTCTCTCTCTCTCTCGTCATTTTTTTGTATTATAAAACTCCCCATTCGGGACATCCAAATAAGATAATTTTTTGGGCATTATTTTCACAACTTTATTTTGTTTTCCTCAAGTGTTTATTCACATGGCATCTATAAATATTTGTATGACAACACTCAGTCTTTGCAGTTATTCTACTAACCTTCGAGGCTCAAGTCTTGAAAGGATAAACAAGATTGCTACTATGTTGCTCTAATTTATTGGTTTCCAAGCCGCCAAATGTTTAGGTTCATAACCCAATGGCCTTTTCCACGTCAGCACTAGTTCACAATAGAGCCATACTTTACTTTGTATAAGTGCAGACAAAATTGGATTGAAAAGGGCCAGGTGTTAATAGCTGAAGCAGTTGTCAGTTTTGGAATGAATAATCTAGAGAAACGTAGTAGCAACCTGTTTCCATAAAGATATAGATGCCCCAAGTGTATCAGCATCTGAAGAAAGTTAAAGAAAAACTGTGCCAATAAAGCATAATTATATTTTGGCTCAAATATTCAAAGATTCACAGGGGGATGGGCAGGTTCTCGAAAGCTGAAAGCAAATCTTGTGGTATACATACAGGAGAAATAAGAGGAACATGGATTTCACTCCTCATTTCATAATGAATAGTAACAACGCTCATGAAAATCAACAAACACTTACGCGTGAAATGGAGGTAAATTTCTACCTAACACAGAATCGACCCTCATCCGGGACTTTCGAGTGGAAGCCATGCGACGTCAGAAGCGGATAAACTGCGGATAAGGTTCTGACTTTTCCCGCTTCTGACGTCACATCGAACAAAGTCTGTCGGGCAAAGTTCGACTGCGTGGACGGGGTTTAAAGTAGAAACTTGAAGGCTTGCATGGAACCTAAGGGAGTTTCCTGGACAGAATGCGCACCTTTCATGACACAGGTAGACAGACAGATAAATAGATAGATTTATTGGCCACAACATGAAAATACTTCTATAATTATAACAGATTCAAAATTACAATATTTTCAATACTTAGAAATTATATATTTTTTTGGTCCAATTAATATAAAATTTTTTTTATATGAAACAATTTGGTAAAACTAGGAAGCACTGCAGGAAATACAAAATATAAAGATGACAATGTTGAATGATATAGTTGATATTTGATAAATTATGCACACACTACGTATGAAGTCTATGGCAACAATGGACTAACAGGAACTGAACCCTGCCGAGGGCCATGTCGCATTCAATGAAGCAGGCACCGAGAACTACATAAAGAACAATCGTAATATGAGCGACAGCATAACAAAAGTAGACGGTAACCTATGTACGTTAAACGAAAACCAGACAAGAAATAATAGATGGAAACTAGAACTGAAGAGATACAATACATCTCATTGCGGGAACTTCTTCACATATATAACCAAGCAAATTAATCATTCGGCACTGGTTAATCAAAACTAAAAGAAGTGACAACTCTCTTACCTTTAGTTCCTGACTACCTCTCTCTGCAAACGACATCAAGCTAGGCTTATGAATTCTCGTAAGTACAAAAATATGCTTTTTATTTCCCAAACTAGCTGAACATGATATGGAACAAAGTGATTAAAAGATGTCACATTAAGAACTAAGTCTGACCCACAAAAAATTGTCAATTGTCATTCTATTCTCCTGAATTAGACTAAGTAATCACTCCTAAACTCCCAAATTAATAATTACTGCATTTCAATAATCAAGTCTTTTAGAGAATCCCATTCTCTAGTATAATGCCATGAACCCATCTGAAACAAAGAGACATATCCATTAGATTCCCGAACTCATAATTAATGTCAAATAAATGTATAAACATTACACTTCTCTCTTTTCAAAGGCAACTTTTCCGAAGCCCTTTTAAACGTGCCCTACCTTTCGATGGGTTTTCTTGACCCTGTGTCCTCCAAACCATCCTTATTGCTTGTCTCTGGAGAGTGTGTCCTTTCTCCTCAGTGTCAGGCAGTTGGACCCATCATTACATGCACAAACACACTTACATAACCGGACACACCTTAAAATCACATAGCAACCAGGCTGTACAGATCCCCGGCCTCACAATGCACAATCATCAATTGTTTCATTTCAGCAAGCTTTGAAGAAGGCTTGTCGCTAGGACACTGTGAATGAACAGTAAAACCTGCTCCTTGAGATAAGTGAGCACACGATGTCTCCTCGGATGGACTAACTCCTTGTAACTCTTCCTATGTCTCTTGCAATATGTGATGGATGCTTTTACATACCACATAATAATTTGACATTTCATGTAACAAGTTGCTTACACTCCAAAAACCAGATTGGTTTCGTGGGCAAAGTGTCTGCGGGCACTTTTCAGTGACTTGCTTTTTGTTTTGTATTTGTCCACAAGCGCACAGACTCTCTTCCTCGTCTGTTGCAGCGACCAGTTTCCACAGCTAGGGACCGAGCACTCGAATGTTCGTGAGGCCATGAAACTCTTAGTCTCATTCTTCTGAGCTTACCTATGTGAATGTCATGTACGCTAAAATCGGCATTTGTTTCCATATAAAAAATCATCCTTGACGAGGTATGCTGGTATGAAAAGTGTTCAGCCTACCCAGGTACCTTCTTAGGTACTAACAATAACTGTTTATGATTCATGCGATTTGGTAGCGCTCTTCCTTTGCACTCGCCACGTTTGTGTTCAGTCAATATATTATTATTATTATTATTATTATTATTATTATTATTATTATTCAGAAGATGAAACCTATTCATATAGAACAAGCCCACCACAGGGGCCGCCGACTAGGAATTCAAACTTCCAAAAAAAATGGTGGTCATTAGGAAGAAGTAAGAGGTAGTAAAGGGAAATGCAGAAAGAAGAGACCTTATTAATAAAAATAAAATAAATTAATAAATCAGTAAATTAATAAATCACTTATTAAAGAAGAAAAATAAATTAATAAATCAATAAATTAATAAATCACTTATTGATGAAGAAAAATAAATCAATAAATCAATAAATTAATAAATCACTCATTAAAAAAGAAAAACAAATTAATAAATCAATAAAAATGTATTAAAATGCAAGGAGAATAGTATTAGTGTAGTAATGCATTGGCTCCTCGCTTGAACTTCTCAAGTTCCAAATGCACGACATCCCCAGGGAGACTGTTCCATAGTCCAATGGTGTGAGGGACAAAGGATCTCTGGAACTGAGAAGTTCGACAGCGAGATACATTTACTGCACATTATTGTAATAACGTTCAAATGACAACAAAACCTTGCCCTGTCTTTTTCTCCAAGCTAGAGAACAGCGGAGCACAATGTGATCAAGTAGTACCGGTGTTACGATGCTAAAGGGTTTGCTTAATAATAATTGTCCCCATAATTGGAGTACCGAGAGGCTCGACTTATGAAAGTAACTGTTTTGTGTGTCATACATTTCATCGGAGTAAACCATCTGTCGTTTTCTGGAAGAAAAGTTGATAAGACGATATCTTTGAAATAAGCAAAACGCAATTTCATTATAGAGTGCATTGCGCAATGACTTGGGCCTTGGCAGGGCGCGTCTCGTGCCTGGCCAAACTAACCCAGTGGCCAAGATTGCCACTTTTGCTAGTGACCAGCAGCAGCCAGTCTACGAGAGATCACAGCACGGGTAGGAGTAAAATCTCCCGCCGAGTTCTGTATTAGTCGCGCCATTCAAGTCAGTAGAATCATATAGCTACGACCACTTCGTTACCTGGGATTTTTTTTCTCTCTTTTATTTTTCGGTAATATCTGTAGAGAACTGGAAAGCGGCAGGTAACCTGCGGAAAACATGAAAATGTCCCAGAGAGATGACGCGAGCTTGGAGACAGGTGAAGCGTTTCCGAATGAAGCTGTCGATAGTCCAGATGCAAAATCGAGACCGAAACAATCTTTGGATAGGGGGGAAACGGAAAGGCTTGCGTCTATGGGACACTCGCCAGCACTCCTCCCTCAGGTAGGTAGGGCTTTCTCGTTTTCCTTGGATGATTTACATCGTTTCTTTCACGACTTCGGTTTTTTATGAACGGGATCCTTTTCTGCATATCAGAATCAAGGGTTAACTGATACAGTCTGTCATCTTAGGTTTCGAAATGCAATGTTAGTGAGTGTATAAACTCGGATACTTAGTTGAAATATATACACTTCTTACCTGGTAATATTTACATATTTTCCCACCAGCAATTCAGTACAGTAAAAATAAGTTAATTTTTACAGTGCCAAAATGGATTAATACTGGTAAGAAGCTATCACTTCTAATGTGCCAAACAGACCTACTTTCCGCGGCGAAGTTACTCGCCCATTCATTTTGCGAATCAACAGTTGGCTGGATCGCAGCCAAGCGACCACTGCCAGTCTGGTCGTTCAGATCTGCGTCACGGCGGCTGTCATTAAGGCATACATTGCATGTCGGCTGCTAGACTTCGTTCCTTGACGCAACTTTTAAATTTAATGTTGATTATGCCTGATTACCTTCAAGGCGGTCAGGGGAGAACGTAGGGCGTTTGGTTCAGATTGTTGCAAAAGCATCATATTTGGACCATATCATCCTCATTTGCTAATCTACTGATTTCTGGCGGGAGCCAAGACAGAGGGCGCCTGGGGACTGAGCAATATTGAGATGAAACAACAGATGTCGTCTCTTGATTTATTCCAGTATTTTTCAATTATAGGGCATTAGTTTTGATAAGCGTACAACTTCACCAGTTGTAGACCTTCCAATGTATTACATCAATAATGTTTAGCAAAATATAATAATGGATAATGAAAAGTGATATTTAATCGATTTTTGTATAAGAAAATAGATGGATTATACATATCATAACAAAACATGATACAAAATTTGTCACAATGAACTAAAAAAAAAGTTGGTTACAATAAACATTTTTACTCTTTAATCTCATAAAACTAATGAAAAATTAAAATACTTCATAATTTGATAAATGTTCTAAACAGAAATATTGCGACTGACCAAAATAAATTGACTATTCTGGCTCTTATAACAATGTTTGCAATACTTCAGAATCAATTTTTCGAATTGAATCTTGTAAGATATTTATGCATTTCAAATATTACTTGTAACTAAACTACTTCGAAGCCATATGCAAAAAAAAAAAAAAAAAAATGAGTGGGAGGACATTTAACAGATTTATATATAGAGAAAGATGGATTATACATATCATATCAAACTTGGTAAGACAAATTTCATAGTGAACAAAAAATTTTGTTACGATTAACATTTTTTTTTATTTTAAGTCTCATTAAACTAATGGAAAATCAAAATACCTCCTAAAGTGTTAAATGTTCTTAACATAGCAACTGATAAAGATAGCTAGACTTGTGTCTGTTTACAAATCTTCCGATTTGATTCTTCCTGTTGAATATTGAAAGACATTCATGAATTTTTAGATAATATTAGCAATAACTAAACTACTTCGAAACCATAAGCAAACAAATAATAATAATAATGCTTAGTATTTAAAATATAACTTACAATATAACTTAAGGTGATGTAGATGAATACACGTATTTTCATGTAAAACTGAATTAATTGTCCAAAATTCACTGAACATAATAACACTCACTTTAGAGACCAAAATCCCTGTCGCTTTCACCACCATTATTATTGCATTCGCCTTCACACTAACATAGGCTGGTGCATCTCACACTATCTCTGTTACACTTACATCGTCCTACACAGGACTTGACACAACTGCAACGCAATAATACCGAACAGGCAGATGAAGCAACCGCGAGAATCTGTCATCTTTCTGTCAGTCCCAACCACTGAAGTCAGGGATACTTTGCATAGGGGAAGTTGCTTTTCTCCGGAAAAAAGCTTTCTTGTAATAGTACCTGTTTCACACGTTGGAACAGTGCCACCTGGGTTGGTGGGACATTCTCCAAAGACCTGCACCTGGTTGTAAATAATTGATGTCTTGCTTCATTTCACACTTCTTGTACATGAGTATAACTTAGTGTTCATATTTATTCATATGAGGCTCTCTGTGTTAATGAGAGCAAGATCATTTGTCAGTGAGGTCTGGAGTAGCAATTCCAATCTCCCCAAGCTGACTTTTCCGTGTCCAAGACAGTGAGATGTTGTATCACAACCAGTGAGGCTATGGAATAAGGGAAGTGCCAAACATGTTGCTTGTCCAAGACCTGAACATAGATGATGAATTGCGATATCTCGATATTTTTTCCCAGTGCCAAAACCTACCCAAACCCCTTTGAGACCAATGGTAGTGAAATGATGGGCAGCCAATACTATAATATCACTATCAACACTACGAACATATGCTGCACTGTGCCCTTCTTTTGCTGCTTGTGCTAAATGAACAAAGATCCTGGTATCAGCTTCAATATGGTTGCATGGCCGCAGATGAGCTAGTTCATATGATCTATTGGAGAGCACTTTGTCAAGGTAAGTACTGAGGACAAGTTTGCCATCCATATCATATTTAACAATGTTAGTGCTTAAGAACAAAAAACAAAAGACAAGTTTCTTCTTGTTTTCAACATTTTTCAGGAATCCATTCCAGTCACTTGGAATTTTTGTGCTTCCATCACCAATTCTTGTTCTAGCACTTATCCAACGACGTAGTTGTGCCTGTGACTTTAGGTCACCTTTATCCGAATAAGTATTCCATATAGCATGAATACCATTTTTATTTGAATTTTGAAATATGGGATAATGTGTAGTATGACATACTCACTGTAGGTTTTTGATTTTGTGGGGAACGCCATGTGGACAACTGCTGCCATGTCCAACACCACAACAGTGACTCTAGAATGACTTTCTGGTCGATCTGTTGATGCCTGGATACATTGAAGAATGTCTGATTTTACACCACTTCGAAGCATACCTCTGTCTGCTAGGCTTGGTGGTTCTCGCTCATTCTCATTTTTGAAGATTTCTGTTACACTTGCATCAGGGCGTGAGTGGAGTGAGGGGAGGAGCTGTGTGATTAAAGCCATATTACGTTTCTGTAGGCCTGTGACTTTGCCTTCTTTTGTTTTAGTTTGATCAGGGAGGTTGTCAGGGACTTATTTCTCTTAATGGTATCAGTTACTGGTACTAAATATTTTTCGAGTCTCTTAGTGACATATACTCTATGAAGTTTCTTCCAAACTTCCCTGATATTACATAGAGATTCGGAAACTGACTGCTCCATAATATTTTGTGTATCGAGAGCATTAAGCTCTTTGTTTGCTCTCAGATAAGGATTGCCCATCTTTTCAACTGTTTTGATAAATGATGGCACATCCCTTTGAAACATGACTTGTAAGCTATGTCCTTCCTCATGGTGACCTGTAGAAGGGGGCTGTTTGTCTTGCACTGATTCAAACTCCTTAATAATACGAGCACATTCAGGTCCTGTTGCACTGCCATGCTCCTGCAGATTCTTGTTGCTCTGTTCATGAGCTTGATCTTTCGAAATAAGGCTGAACTTTCTAGCCGTTTTCTGCACCACAAAATTGCCCGTCGTGAATTCATCGCACACCTCAGGGTGCTTGTGAGGAAGCTGCATCATATCACGTACATGAACTGAAAGCCAACGAGCATAGTTTGTATGGTCAAATGCATGAAACCAGCCACACAATTCATCACAAGATTGTACATATAGTTTGAAATCAATCTCTCTTAATGAGCGCACGAAACTAACATCAGCATTTCAACTTCCATGACAGTGGACCAGAACATGAACTGTGGTGCAGTTTGTGAATGTTTGTCCCACTCCTCAAATTACTGAGGTGATTCTGTAGTTTCCTTGTAGTCAGAATAGGCTGCTTGCTTAAGCATATAAAGTGCCATGAGAGTTACTTGATGGGCATACCTTCTGCATTTAATGTGAGTAGGTTTTGCTCGTCCAGAAGTTAGTACTTCTGCTTGAGATAAGATTGTGGTCCAACCAGAACCCCGTAGTAGCTTACCCATGATTAGATGCATTTTATCCTCAATGTGCAACGCATCCATCATGACTACCATTTTGTCTTCTCCAAGAGTGTCTATATATTTCCACTGGAGCAGTTTGATTATTGCATGCAGTGGCCGATCTGCTCCAAGAACACTTGGTCGTCCAGGGTTCAAAAACTTGGTCCCTTTTATTGTTAATTCCATGATATGCTGCATTGAGGATACAGATGCAGCTTTCTCAGAAGAGAAAGCTGCATCTGCTGAGAGGACATATGCCTATCTCTGCAGGAGGTTTCACAAGTTTTTCCTGTTTCAACAGATAAGATGTATGCTTCACCCAGGCCTCATCCTTAACAAGGGCATATGTTCATCGTGAGATGGTCTGAGAGGATTTCCACCAATATCTGATGCAAATATATCAGTCTGAGCAACAACAGCAATGTATATAAGAAAATAATGATCTATTCTTATTAAAAAAAAGATATATTCTTAAATTGATTTGGCTACCAAGAGTGTACACGTGATTCTGTGTATGTTATGCAATAGTTGCCACTAGTTCTCCTACACCTTAAAAAATCATAAATTCCTCAATTATCAATGTTTTTAATGAAATTATCATGTACTGTAGAGGACGAATATTATGATTATTCAATAGATCTGAAAATCTCTACAGTTGCTGAAAATTTCCTACAAATATGTTAACAATTAGGGGAGTTGCGGCTATCTAAAGTGGAGAACTCACCGTGGATGGTGCCTCACTAAGCTCTTGATGGTGGTCAAATTCAAGCTTGCATTTCGACGACCACACCTCGAGGCCCTAGTCCTGGCTCCCAGCAGAAATTGAGAATGCGTGATGTGAGTTACTCATGGGCCAATTTTGGTGCTTTTGCATAAAAGTGAACCAGATATCCCTAATAGCCCTGATTATCAGGGATCTGTCAATATTAGCCTACCTGATGTCGTGCACAAGTTTCACACGAACAAGTGAATGCTCGGCTTGAATCTTGCCGCCAGTCTAGGTCACTTGGTATTATTATTATTCGGAATATGAACCTTCGTCATATGGAACAAGCCCACAGGGGCCATTGACTTGAAATTCAGGCTTCCAAGGAATGGTGCTCATTAGGAAGGATTAGGAGGAATTAAAGTGAAATACAGAGCAGTGAAATGAAAGACTAAGAACAAGAGAAAGAAAAGGATATCTATAATATTTCAAACTTGAGGCAAAGGCGGAGACAGTATGTGGGCGAATTGGATGTCAACAAGGATAGTGATGGAAATATACTGTATGGCGATGAAGATGTTAAGAAGAGATGGAGAGAGTATTTTGAACAACTGTTAAATACTGAAAATGAGATAGAGGAGATGGGGGAAGCACAGAGGGTGGAGGGACCAGTGAGGGAGATACAGGACACAGAAGTGAAGAGAGCATTACGGAAAATGAAGAATGGCAAATCACCAGAGTAGGGGAAAAAACCCCATTGTCCCTTAACACCTAGGTGCTAATCCCCAGGTAGTCGATATTTCTACCTGGAGATAAGCACTTTCTACCTGGAGATAAGCACCTAGGTGTGAAATTTCACACCTTTTAATGAGGTTTAATGACTTTTCACACCTTTAAGTGTGAAAATTGACCATAAAGGTGTGAATATAACAAATAGGTGTGAAATTTCACAGGTTCCCACGGTCATTTCGGCGCCGCGGAAAACTCTACGGGGATGAAAACCATGTTTCCAACCCTGAACCCCCAAAACTCCTCATACTTATAGGAGGTATAAACCCCGATTCCAACCCTAACCCCAAAACCCCTCATACTCTATGGGAGGTAAAAACACTGATTTCAACCCTAACCCCAAAACCCCTCATACTCTATGGGAGGTATAAACACTGATTTCAACCCTAACCCCAAAA
>NC_087209.1:76598198-76640698 GCF_015104395.2 Macrobrachium nipponense
GTTTTATTATCTCACTGAAGGCCAGTGTAGAGTGTTTACTTAAAATCTTCACTTCAAAATAATCTCAAATGCATTTATCTTGGCATTTTAATGCTTTCTAATCTATTTATTATTTCTTATTTTTTGATAAGTGGGATTTCTTCTTTCTGTGTTTGATTTTCTTCTTTCCCACCGTTATCTGTGCATTAAGGGATCGGTTGCCTGATGCGCCTTTGATAAACTTTGATGAAGTTTATTATTTGCTTTTTACTCAGTATAGGGACTCACAGTCAGGTAGTTTGTAGTTACATACCCATGCCTTTGATAATATTTATTTCGGTTTCGAGAGAGAGAGGGATGAGAGAGAGAGTAGAGGGGGCTTGAGAGAGAGAGAGAGAGAGAGAGAGAGAGAGAGAGAGAGAGAGAGTTTATTGGTTGTCATTCAGACTTTTCCTGGGCAGCACCAGGATGGTCAGCTAGTGTATATATATGTATATATATATATATATATATATATATATATATATATATATATATATATATATATATATATATATATATATATATATATACACTAGCTGACCATCCTGGTGCTGCCCAGGAAAAGTCTGAATGACAACCAATAAACTCTCTCTCTCTCTCTCTCTCTCTCTCTCTCTCAAGCCCCATCTACTCTCTCTATCTCATCCCTCTCTCTCTCGCTCTTTCCCTTTCCTGTTAAGATAGTTGCTTCAGTTACATTGCCAGCATTTTTGACATTTTATTTTGCTATCGGGAGTGTCTCTGTGCAGCCCAGTGACCTCAAAAACTTTGGATTAGATGCTAATATCCATCATTTTTAACAATTTATTATTCACCCCTTCTCACGAACACCCCCTCCCCTCAATTCCTATCGGGGCTGAACTTAGACTGGAAGGGCATTGGGAGTGTGTACATTCATCTCAGCAACCTCAAAAGCTATGGATTAGAGGCTAATATCAGTATTTTTCGTTTATATTTAGATGTCACCACCTTCCCACCCCCTCTTCCTATTGGGGCTCAACTTAGACTCAAAGGACATCAGGAGTGTCACTATTCATCTCAGCTGCCTTGAAAACTATTAATTAGACACTAATATCTGTTGTTTTTGGTTATTTTACATGTCACCCCGTCTCACCCCTAATCCTTTTGGGGCTAACCTTAGACTTGAAGGGTATTGCAAGTGTCCTTATTCACGTCAGCGACCTCAAAAAACCAGGGATTAGAATCTAATATCCATCATTTCAGTTTCTTTACATGTCAGCCCCTTCCCACCCCTTCTCATCCCTGCTGAATTTAGACTTGAAGGGCATCAGGAAATAGCTGTCATTTTCAATTATTTTAACTTCTTACTCCTTTCCCATCCCTCCCCATAATCCCTCTGGTACCAGAGATGCCTTACCACCACAGTATTCTTTCACAGATGCTAAGTTATATTTATACCAAGTTTAGTTGAAATTGCTCAATGCATGTTGAAGTGTATGTGGCACATACACACAAACATCCATATATATATATATATATATATATATATATATATATATATATATTATAATCACTTTAGCACGTGATTCATTTTATATTAGACATATCCACAGGTGGAAAATAAAAGGCAGGTTGTAGGTCCTGACCGGTTTCGACTTTAAATCCAAGCCATTGACGTAGGACTGATACATAGTATTAGAAGTCACAAATATATATACTACATAGACAGTACTGACGAACATACACACAAATGTTTGAGACTGCAGATCCACCCACAGGCAGGTGTCAAGTTAGGAGCGGCTTCCAAAATCAGCTTCCTGTGGGTGGACCTGCAGTCTCAAACGGTTGTGTGTATGTTAGTCAGTACTACTTTGTGACTCTTAATACTGTTAGTTTTTCGTCAATGGCTTGGAAATAAAGTCGAAACCGGTCAGGACCTACACCCCTCCTCTTATTTTTCACCTGTAGATATGTGATATATATATACATAAATATATATATATATATATATATATATATATATATATATATATATATATATATATATATATATATATATATATATATATATATATATGTATATATATATATATATAGTATATATATATATATATATATATATATATATATATATATTATATCAATTGTTGGCCAATACACACTGTACTTCACATATGAATACTGAATCTTCTTATCACTCCTACCAGATAGTTCGCATCTTCAGTAGCCCCCAAAAGCTCTTATCATTGATTTCCTCACACATTTTTCAAATGCTTATCGCCTCAAGCCCCGAATCGGAATGAGGAATATATAGACTTGACAAATTTTGTGATAAACGTGGAGACGAAATCTTATCACTAACTTTCGACACTTGCATTTATGTATTGCCCTCTCGGATTCAAAGCTAATTGTGATAAGCGTATCCAAAAAGTGAGGAAATCGAGAAGAGGTTATCTTATACTTACATACATAAACAAAAATACATATATTTATACGTAATTTGTACACACACGCACACACACACACATATATATAATATATATATATATATATATATATATATATATATATATATATATATATATATATGTTGAGTGGGATGTTATGAGAGTAACATCACCATTGAAAAAACATCTATTTTGCATCAACATCAACAATTGAATTAATTATTATATCTCTGTACTTCCCAGTTAATGAAAAAACATGAACTATTCCACGTTCGTCCAAGTAACGAAGGAACTGATATAGTACACGTACCAGTCGAATTCAGGCTCTGCACTAGGAATCGTAATCAACGCATAAAATCTACCTTATTTGCATGAGAACTTCCCAAGACAGCGCCCACCGATATGGTGTACAATTACACGAAAGTGTTTAGTTCAAGTGATTTCTTTCCACGCTTCTCCTGGCTGGATGTTTGTGTACTTCACACGGCGTCAGTGATTCGTTGCAATATGGACACCAGACGCCTCTTGACTATCAAACAAGGGCCTGGATCATCCATACTTTTTTTTTTCCGCCGTCAAGGACTTCGCGGATAAGGTTTCTACGTCTTCCGTACGAGCGCGCAAAATAAAATGAGAAGCAGATTCCTTAGCCGATGTTTGGATGAAACACGTAAGTCACTCACTGCTACGCGCTGACATACCCTGGTAACAACTCCTCCATTCGAGGTTTCCCAGCGCAGGATTTGAAAGAAAAATATTGATATTTGTAAACTGGATGTACAGCCACGTTTCAAAACACTCAGAAGTGATAAGAACAATGTTAACAATGTATGGAAAATGTGCTATGTGATTTTTGTTATAATACAACGAGACGTGAATCAAATACACTACAGTTAAGGTTGGATAAAAGGTTAAGCAATTTGATAAATACTGTAAATTGCCGATCTTGCATTTGTAGGTAGTTTATCTAAAATCACTTTAGATTAGGTAACTATTTTAGCTCTGGGTTATGGTTTGAATTTGTCTGTCAATAGTGATATCGATTGGTTGGAAACAGGGAATGCCTTTTGTCAAATGGAAAAATATAGCAACATCCCTATTGACAAATTGAACATCAGCAAGAGTATGATAATTATACCGGGGTATATCACCCACTGCTCCAAATAATACGAAAACAGTTAAGTCAAGTGCTCTGGTTATGCTGGACAGGACTGAGTTTAACAGAACTAGGTATGATCCGACCTACAGCTTACTCGAGACGCGAGCAAGATTTTCTCCTCCCGCATAAGTTGTAGACATTATAATCTTAATTTTTAGCGTAAATTAAAACGTGCTAAAATCTATGGTCAAATCGAGCTTTGTTTCACCAGTGAAAATTAAAATAAATACACTATATTTTATTAGAAAAATTTTTTTCTTAACAGATTGAATACACCAGCACTCGTTGTAAAGATTCCCTCCAGAAGGAAGAAGGAAAATTACCATTTTGAGATGTGTTGGTACATAGGATAAAAACTTCAAATTATCTTTCTACTGGACGTCTACAAACATTTGTCCTCATCTTCAATTATATTCTTATCATCCATATAAAACTAAGGCTGCTATTTTTCCTGCAACACGTTTAATAGCACTGCGGGTCAATGGCCGGAGTTCTTAGATCAGGAATTTCACAATACGTGAAATTGCGGAACATTTCAGGTACGTAGGTTCTTTTTTATGGAAACATATTTTATAAAGCCCAAAAAGCATTTGACAGACTGACGAAAACTCAAGAGTTTGAAAACAGAAACATTCTAGGTCTTCCTTCATATAATTGCTTATAAGATGTCCCGAGACAGGTCAATCCACTGCGCAGATGTTTTTGTTAAAAGACCAGGGGTCCCTGGGAACACGCTAATTATAAAATCACCGAGAAATGAAACAGGATGTTTCTATAAGATTTCTTGTAAAGAATATAATCAAACCTACGTGGGACAAAGTGGGAAGGCGCTGGCTATACTCGATTGAAACAGCACAACTATAATGTAGGGACAGGTAACATGTCAAATGCATTATTAAAATAAAAATCCACAATGATATAGTAAACTGGATTACTATGTGTACGATAAAAGTTTATCTATTTTTTGCTATATAATAGTGGATTTTTATTCTCGAGGTTGTGAATTTCCTAGCAATCACAGTATCAATTGGATAGCATCTAAGGAAGTTATGTTTTGTTAAAATCTGGTGAAACGAAGCTAATAGAATCTTGTATTAGTAAACAAGGCGTGATCCCACCTCCAGCTTACTCGGGCCACTTGCTAGAATCTATAGTCAAATGGAGCATTGTTTCACCAAAATTTAACATAAAGACGCTATATTTTATTAGAAATAATTGTTATGTACTGCTTAACATACACATTATTTTTCTTAACATTTTTATTCTAATGAATAAAAAATGTCCTATTGTAAATTCCTGCATCTTTAACTCAACAGGAAGCACATTTTCAGACCTTTTTAGGCTTTCCTACCTCCTCCCCCCCCCCCCCCCAAAACCCCACACCCCACCAGCCCCCAACCCCGCAACAACAACAACCAAATTGGCTTACTCCCCGAGTAAGCGAAAAATTGTGATATTTATTAAAGCTCAGCAAGGTTTATATATATATATATATTATATATATATATATTATATATATATATATATAAATGGATGCAATTATAACGAAGGAGTTTCTACCTACGTCAGATATTAATGGTTCCCTCTGGCAACCGTTAGCACTGTCTGTTATGCCCAGAATTCGTCTTGTGACTTTTTATTTCTTTGACACGTTTACTTGATCCCTGATCAAGTATAGCCATTGGTATCATTACTACCAACATCATTATCATCATTGTATCATCACTGCCATCATTATCATGATTGTAGCTATTGCTATTATCACTACCATCATCTTGTAGCTATTGCTATCATCACTACTGTCATCATCATCAGCATAGCTATTCCTTCATCTCTACCATCATCATCATTGTAGGTGATGCTATCATCGCAGTACTACTATCATTATTGTAGCTATTGCTATCATCATTATCACCATCATCACTGCCATCATCACCATTGTAGCTATTGCTATCATAACTTCCATCATCATCATCATCATCATCACTGTAGCTATTTGCTTAATCACTACCATCACTGTAGCTATTGCTATCATCAATACTGTTACGATTACTATTGTAGCTATTGCTATCATCACTACAGTCATCATCACTGTAGCTAATGTTATCATCACTACCGTCATCATCATCATTGTAGGTACTCTCAAAAAGGGTAACCACCCTTGACCTAGACAGTCCATCCGCTCAGCTGTCAATGAACCATCAGTGTGACCACAGTACTCTTCATTGTTGCTAATGCTATTATCCTAATCATCACATTCTCCACATTAGAGTGAAATCATCGGGACATTTCATTCTTCAGATCGTTGGAGGTGGAGTATCAGGTCTGGTTCAAGTAGGACTCGGGATGGTGGCCGGTTACTCAGGAGTCACTATTCCACAGCTGACAAGTGACAACACAACCATTTCAGGAGTCGTCTTCGACGACGATCAGGTCGCTCTCTTCAGTAAGTGAGATGTATAGTTCTCTTTCTTTTTTTTCTACTTCAGTGTCTTTTTCTAGATTTTTTCCTTTTCAGGAGAGTAAATAATAACTTCTGTTGTTCGTTGGGATATACAGTTTTCATTTTTTTGGTTAACTAAAACCGATCTTTGATGAGGCAGCTTCTCATCTTCGTTCAAAAATGAGAAATGACGGCATAAAACCGTTTCGTTTGCTCTTTGCTGGGGACATATTCTTCGTCTTTCTTCTAAATAAATGTAGGCTTTGGTCGTCGCAGGTTATAAACTCCTTCATCACCTGCTGATGACATTAACGTTGTCTTTGCTCTTTGATTATTAATTAAATCATTCATTTTCCTAAACATGGCATAAACGCTGTCTTTGTTTTTCTTGATTAAATCTTACTTCCCTGTTAATGACATAAATGGTTTCTTTGTTCTTTGGCGATCAAATCTCTCATTGCCCTATAGATGACATAAACACTGTCTTTTTTCCTTGTTCTAAGTCTTGTACTTTCTTGTAAATGTCCATAAACTCTGTCTTTGCCCTTAGCTAGTTGAATCTTCCTTTTTGTATGGAATGGCATCTGCTTCTTTCCCCCGAAATATTTCGCGAAGTGCCGAGAAGGAAGTGATGTCCTCAAATATTCTCCTTGACACTATAAAACCACTCTGGAGCCGTTGCAAAGGCATGGATTTGCTCTACTGCTACTAGCACACTCTTATCTGATGCGCTAGGTCATGGCCCATAACCTAATTCTACGATGCGAGCACTGACCATCGTTGGTACGAATACCGTTATGTAAGGATAACTGGTAGACAACAGTTCACATGTACTGAGTATTATGGAATGTCCTTACTCTTTTTATTTATTTATTTATTCATATTCCTCATGAAACTGGGTCACGTACGGATATCACGTCCTTCGCAAAGCAGTGGAATGAAAACAAACAAACAAACGTTTACTCTTCTCTTCTCGCTCACTCGTAATGGGGAAAATGGGGTCGAGAAAAGACGCATGAAAGTATTAATCTATTTTCAACTTGAATTTTCAATATACTATTATTATTACTAATATCATCGTTAACACGAAGCCATTATTCTTAATGGGGGTGGTTTTGAGATTAAAACAAGACAAAGGTTACCGCTAAGCTCATTGTTTACTTGCTGAACGAAGGTCGAGTTCCTTTGCATGAAAGTAGACAGTTTTAATCAATTCATTTAGCTACAAAGTCGGCTCATCAACATCACGTAAAAAATTCAAGACATACTGAGTAATTCGCATCTGTCTCGTATAAAACTCTCACTTCCTGAGTACCGTTAACACTCAATGCATCCAGCACTTTCTTAGTCTCCTTCTATACACTTTAATATTATATACTCTTTTCGACAACATATCGTTCAGATATCTTTCCACATGACCAGACTTTCTCATGTCATCATTTCATGATGACAGATTCTTTGAACATTATTTTTCCATTTGCACATTCTGTTCTAAGATCCTTTGGCCCATAATAGTCTCTTTTGGCATAAAATAGTCACTGAGACTCACTTCGTTTTCCTTATTTTCTTCTTTATCTCTAACTTTAACTTTCTAAGCGATTTCCATATCCATCATCTGGTAGAGACATATATGATCTTCTCATCTTCTGATCTATTATTCTACTACACCTCAAACTAAACCTTTTTTCTCTCTTTCTAACTTCATTCACTCACACTATATGACCGCCTCCTCCTCCTCACGTTTTCAATATTCGTTTCAGTACTCCTCGAAAACTCCTTCTGCTTTCGTATCTTTAATTCAAGGTCATTTTTCATCTATCTTTTCCTTGTATGGTATTCCCACATCCCTCATAACAACTTAACTTCTTAAACTTCTAGATATTCCTGACAGTTTCAACAAGATATTAACCGAATGTACTACTACAGGCAATCGTCTTCTGTAAATGAAGGACATACAATTTTTTTCCTCCCATCAACTCTGTCTCAACACAGAATAAAAATTTTGAAGTTCATCGAAAGTCGAGATACAAGTTTGGACTCAGACAGACGCAGAAGTCACGTTAAATAAAAGCACGTAAAAACATTCTTATCTTCAGTTTTCTTCTTCTCAAGGATACTCACGGCCATTCTTCTTTGAAATTCCAGCTGTAAAACAAGCCTCTTCACAAAGACACCTCCCCAGAGTTACTGTCTAATCCATTTTCTTTCACTCCAGGAACTCCAAGCGTAGGTCAACTACCTTCCGAGTTCTCCACACTTAGCCAGGCACAAATTTCCACTTACCCAAAAACGCCCTCATTCTCATTCTTTTCCTTTCCTGGACCACATTCACTCACTTGCTATATGTACACACACACACACACACGAGCGCGCACACACACACAAAAACATACATATATATATATATATATATATATATATTTACGTGTATACATACATACATACATATATATTATATTGTGGCTGTTAAATGTATATTTATTCATTTTATATATTTAATTATCTACATATCTATATATTCTACTATCTCTTTAATATATACATCTATATGAAGTGATGTGGAATTCATATATTTTCATATATGTTAACCGAGGGGATATATATATATATATATATATATATATATATATATATATATATATATATACACACGAAATACACACACACACACACATAGTATATATATACATATATTTGACAGCCACAGTGACTTCGTATCTTCTCTGTTACTTCACACTTTTAAATACTCATATGACTACAAGCCCCGAATCCGTGCAGGTAACAAATAAAGAACCGCTTCCTTCGGTGGTGGGATTCGAACCGGCACACGTGAAGTAGGAGGGAGGCTGCTCTCTTACTCAGACTCATATCTTATTCAGACTCATATCTTATTCAGACTCTTATTCAGACCATATCCAGAACGAGTGAGGCAATCAGGCAGCTAAGAGGTCATCAGAGTCCTTGATTATATAGAGAAACGAGTTAAAACAAATTCTCAAGTCAGACTTTGCTAGAACGGCGTAAATGTTGGTGGAAATAATATTCAATGTGCTGGCACCTGGACTCGGCCATGTGTTATTATTATTATTATTATTATTATTATTATTATTATTATTATTATTATTATTATCTCAGTAGATGAAACCTATTCACATGGAACAAACGCACCGGGGTCATTGACTTTGAATTCAAGCTTCCGAAGAATGTTGGTTTTAACCTCCCACCGCAGACCCCAACTACAGCAGTAACTGATCATGATACAGAGCTAGTGGTTTTTCATCGCCTTTGGGGAGACGCGAACCCGCGACATCTGAATTTCAACTGTTGTTCAATCCTTTAGTTCCTTTTTCATTATTTCATCAGCACATTCTGAATGAGTTCACTTTCTGGTTGAATCATGAGGAGGTTCGAACTGGGACTTATTTATTTTTTTTTTTTTGTCTCGATAATAGTTATAATATTTTTTTTTGTGCTTTTCCTTTCGGAATATCTATACGTAATATTGTAATACATTGCTACTTGATTTTAAAAGTGAACTGTAGAAATTGAGAGAGAGAGAGAGAGAGAGAGATAGAGAGAGAGCGAGAGAGAGACGAGAGAGAGAGGAGAGAGAGAGAGAGAGAGAGAGAGAGAGAGAGTCATAACTAGACATGTTGGACATAACTTTTGTTTCGCCAAAATACCTCTAATTTCTTTTCTGACTAGCCGACAGAATAGAAATTTGAGGTATTTTGGCGAAACAAAAATTATGTCCAACATGTCTAGTTATGACTCTCTTCTCTCTCTCTCTCTCTCTCTCTCTCTCTCTCTCTCTCTCAATATCTACAGCTCACTTTTAAAATTAAGTAGCAATATATTACAGTATTATGTATAGATCTTCCAAAAGGAATATCTATACATACATACACACACACAGAATATTATATATATATATATGATATCTATATATATATATATATATATATATATATATATATCTGTGTGTGTGTGTGTGTATCAGCTTGCCTAACAAGGAAGTGAACGGCTGCAATAACTTGCTTTCAATGTAACTTCAGTAAAGTACCTGACTCTCTGCCACGTCCTAGAAACCTTTATTCACTTTCTCCTGACGAAAGCAAGAGGCTTTTCTTGGCCCTAACGTGACATAGAATAGTGGTTTATCCACCCTTTATAATACGATATTTTGCCACCATTACAATGTGATTTCCGTCTATGTATGTATATAAAGAATTTTTATCACATCACTGTGATTCATATACATACATTAAGCTACAAATGTCCTTTAATTAATATCCAGTTCGCTCTACCTCGGAATTAATATATTTTCATATATGTTAACCGCAGGGGAATTTTTTAGTTGATAATAATTTCGTCCTCTCCTGGGTTCGAACCAGCGCCCAGCGGACAAAGGAGAAATCAGGACTTCAGTGGCCGAGTCGATAACATCACCGAAGTCCTGATTTCTTCTCTGTCCGCTGGTTCGAACCCACGAGAGGATGAAATTATTAACTAAAAAATGCCCCTTCGGTTAACATATATGAAAATGTATTAATTCCGAAGTAGAGCGAATTGGATATTAAAGGACTTTTGTAGCTTAATGGATGCATATATATATGTATATATATGCATGTACATGTACTTGTGTGTCATTTTCTCTTCTGTTTATTTCAGGTAGTGTTGTGTACCTGACAGCTACTGTCGGATGCCTCGTCGGTATCCCAATGACAGTGAGTTTCGGCCAAAGGAAAACGATGCTCATCTGCCTTCCGATCCTTCTGTCAGGATGGGTATCGCTATACTTCTCGACAACCATCCCATCGATCCAGGCCTCCCGCAGTCTCATCGGCCTGACCATAGGCGTGATCGAAAGCGCCTCCTACCAGTACACCACCGAGACCTCGCACAGCTCCGTCCGCGGCATGATGGTGGGCGCCCTGGACACCCTGCGTCAGATCGGAGTCCTCCTGGTGTACGGTCTGGGGGCAACCGGCCTGACGTGGCAACATATAAGTCTGATCTGCGGGGTTACTGTGCCCCCTGCGATCATAGCTCTGGTGTTCTTGCCTGATTCGCCCCGCTGGCTGGTGACTCGAGGCAGGACGCAGGAAGCGTCCAAGAGTCTAGCGTTCTTCCGTGGCCCTCGCTACGACGTCACTGCAGAACTGGCATCCATATCCTCTCAGGTGGAATACGCTAGCGTTAACTCAGATTTCAGTTTTGGGAGCCAACTCCGAGCGATGATGCAGAAGGGCACAGTAAAGGTCATCCTGTACCTGACCATGTTGTTCCTAGCGGCCCAATTTACGGGCAACATCGTCGTCACGGCTTACATCGTTCCAATATTAGAAGCGACAGCCATCAGCATGAACGCCTTCGTGGCGGCCATGGTCGTCGGTGGGATCAGAGTCGTCGGGACAATTTTCTCCCTGCTGGTCGTTGACTTAATCGGGAGGAAGCCCTCCCTTCTCGTGTCCTTCCTGACGTGCGGCATTTCGTTACTTTCCCTGGGCGCGTTCTTCTTCATAAAAGGTCATTACGACGACGTGCGAGGCATAGACTGGATGCCCATGACGTGCCTGGTTTTCTTCACGTTCTTCTCGTGCGTGGGGCATCCCACCCTGAACCTGGTTCGAGGGGAGCTCCTGCCCACCACAGTGCGCTCGGCAGCCATGCCCTTCCTGTGCTCTGTTATGTTCGGAGGATTTTTCCTCGCGTCACAGACCTTCCCATTGATGACGTCATCGCTTGGAACGTCTGGAACATTCTGGATCTACGGTGGAATGTGCGGCCTGGTGACCGCTGCGACGGTCGCGGTCCTTCCCGAGACGCGAAAGGAGAATCTCGAGGACATCACTCTGGAGAAAAAGGGCGGAAAAACCTTTCCCGCCGTGAGGGACGCTGCTTAAGTGTCACTGACAGATGGATGATGTAGCCACATCTCGGGCAGGAAAGATGAAAATAAGAAAAAGTGGCGCTGCTTAAACGCGAAAAGTACAAATGTATCATTTCTTAAGCATGGAAACTGAAAAGTTGAATTCTGAATATGGACAATAACAAAGTAGTATTTCTTAATTTTGAAAAGTGAAAATAGAATGTGTTCCATGTATGAAAAATGTTCGAGTATCGCCAGTTAAATACAGAAAGCAAAGCAGTAATATCGTTAAGCTTGATCTCTAGGAAATGTGGGTTTGCTCAAGTATGAAAGGTGAAAATACCGCGTCTGAAGTAAGGAATGTTTGGTCAAACAAAAGACATAAGGATATCGCTGACGCACGTAAGTAATATAATCAATGTTTTTTTTAGTAATAGAACTGACAAAGTGAGGAAAAATAAGTACTATATATGTTGTGTGAAACTAAAAAAAACTCGAGTCTTACTATCGTTTTTCAAGTATACTTTCATAAGTAGTGATTCTTGAGTATAAGTAAAAAAAAAAAAAGTATTTGTAATGAAAGTAAAAATGTACAGTTTCATGGCAAGAAAAAAATACAGTTCACAATAAAGGGAAGTTAATCAATATCGATTCTAATTGCGCAAATTAAAGAGAGAGAGAGAGAGAGAGAGAGAGAGAGAGAGAGAGAGAGAGAGAGAGAGAGAGAGAGAGAAACTCAGCCCTCTGAGATGTTAGGAAAAATTATGGCTTTATAGGTACAAAATTGGAAAGTAGTTTCCCCGGAATGTTCCTTTCTCTAAGTCTGGAAGTATCCAAATGAGGGTTTTGCGTTTTACATTACTGAATATTTTGTACTTTTATTATCTTTTTTCTGTAATTTGATAATTTTCTGTAATAAAATATAAAGCTTTTCACATTTCCTTCGTCAGCCTTAACCCACACAAAAAACAAATATGTGAAGAAATCATAACAGGTAGGTATTTAGTTCATGATTATACAATTACGAGTTTGACGGCGTATGCTGTGCTATACGTTGTAGAAGGGTGGTTGTGTCATGTCTTCCCTACCCTACTGATCTCCTTCCTACCCTTCCCCAACCCGGGTGGCCAAAAAGATTTGCAGAAGGAGGGTGGATGTATCATGTCTCCCCTACCCTCCTGATCCCCTACTTACCCTGACCCGGTCCAGGGTGGACAAACGTGTTTGCAGGAGGAGGGTGGATGTGTCATGTCTCCCCTACCCTCCCGATCCTCTACCTACGCTGTCCCGGGGACCGGACAAACAAGATCCATTCGGATTTTATTAACATAGCTAATTATAGAGGCTCATTTTTTTAGTTACTTTTGGTATATCATTCCAAAGCTGCTTCACTTTGAGCGAGGCTGCAAAGGCTTCCACAACAAGCTACGTTGGGTTAGGCCATGATATCAACTTCACGGAGAATGATGATATGAAGGGATAATGTGCAGTAAAATCATCTGTTTTGGCGTTATTACATTTTAATGACTTGTTAAGCATCTACTGCCATGATTTTTAAACTGAAAGCAGCCGCCAATTTCCAAGGGAGGCGTAAGTCCAAAGGGAAAAAATTAAAATTTCTCTCATTATATTAGTTATTCTCTTAATAAGAATGAGGAGCTCATATCCAAAAGTAAGTTTCCTATAGTCTACTAGTCAAGTTAGACTCGTTGGGCTTAGCATGCTTTGTAATTATTTACCTTCCTCCCCATCCCTCGAAACACGCCCCCACCCCTTCTCTCTCTCTCTCTCTCTCTCTCTCTCTCTCTCTCTCTCTCTCTCTCTCACTTTTCTTTAAATCTTTAAATCTCACAGATACAATGGGGCCGTCGAGGGAAGGACCAACTCTTAGAGGGGGCGTGGTCATAAAAAGGTTAAGATCCACTGATCTACTGCTTCAACATATACCATTCATATCAATTTATAAAATAGATTATAACGCAGTAACAGAATATAAATAAAAATCAATAAGACAATTTGGCGAATGAAAAGTGTGCCAGAACGGACGCTCCAGAAAGAGAACTCTGTCTGGAGACACTGGAAGAACACGGCACGGCCCAGTAGACGGAAAAACCGATTATATGACCATCACCCATACTTCCTAACAGAAGCCTAGTGGAGCGGGAAATATGCTTCATCCAATTAGGCTAAAAATATGGAAGGATAAGAAATTGTGCTCCTGGTGGTCTGAGTGTTGAATTATGTGCTTAGTAGTGAGTTAGACTACTAAGGGTATGGGTGTCGCAGCTTCATCCCAAAAGATATGCTGAAAACCGGAAGGTTGATATATATATATATATATATATATATATATATATGCGTGTGTGTGTGTGTGTGTGTGTGTGTATGTATATAATATATATATATATATATATATATATATATATATATATATATATATATATATATATAATGTGTGTGTGCAGAGAATCTAATACTTACTCTGTAAAGCAAAATGAATATGATTTTATTCTCTAAACAAACTTTGAAAAATGTCCTAAGAATCTTATTTGTTTTCAGGTAGCCACAGATTGCCAGGTGAGCAATATCTATCATTGGTGTTTGGATGAAGACTGAAACTCAGACTATCTTCGAAAAATGGTACCACGAAACCGATTTCTAAGCATCAAATCGTAATCAGTATCTTCCTTTTGTTCATAATGAAAATTCATAAAACTGCGTAAGAGATAAAGGATTTAAATGCGTTTATATCAAGGAAGCAATTAGATCCTATTCCTGTTGCCAGAAAATAATGACAGCCTAGGTTCAAAAGTGGTTAAGTCTAATGATTAGTCGCCTTGAGAACCCATATGACCATAAAATTCATGTTGGTAACTTTTTTCAAGTTACAACCCATTTGTAGGAATAAAACAATTCTGAATAAGAATTACATGGAACAATACGTTCTAACAGAATATCCAAATGTCCACTAAATGATGGTAAAGAACAGAAAAAGAAGATCGTGGATTCTGAATACAGATCTGAAGATAGAGAACTGTTCTTTGTGAAATGACATAACAAGAGCAGATTTATAATTGCTAGCCATCGCCAATCTGCCAGCCCTATTGGAAATGCAAACAGATGGTCAACCAGCCGCAGAGAAAAAACAATTGTTCCTATACTATTTCTCATTTCCCAATAAAATAAATACTATGTGGGAGGACTGGACTGGATCATTTAGATTGGCCTATTCAGAGCTATCACATTCTTATTACTGTAATAGGTATTGTGATGGGTAATTCCTAGACTGTATACACTTTTGCTAATGGAAATCAGGACACCGTGACTCTGCTAGATTTTAGGAGATCAGGTACAACGGCTCGGATCCTAAAAATTCAGGATGGCCAAAAAGTATCATCTTCAAAAGCAATCCCAGAAATGGTATAGATTTTCTTCTCAGCAGAACACGTTGATCGAAAAGAGGGGAAGCAACGGAGGAGCGCTTATTGCAAGAAAAAACGTTTGAAATAAATGCTGGTCTGCATATCGGTGCACGTTTTATCAAACGAAATTCAAAGTAATCTGTTGTTCATTTGGATTGGTATATGAGGAAGAAAAACGTTTCGTTATTTATTTTAGGCATTAGGATCTTTTTACAATGAATTATTCTGCTTCGAGAACCTACTTTCCTGAACAGAAGTACCCCAAGTACCCATGGTCCTGAAAAAAAGGACCAAATATTAATTCGATTTTTTCTTAAACTATTATGATGAAAAAGTTTAAATATATATATTAAGAAATAGTGATGTATAAAGAAGTATTTTTTGGTGAAAAAATCACGAAAAAAAAAAAAAAATTGGGCATTAACGGGATTTATTAAGTAAAGTTATCACCCCTCTAGCCCACGCACAAACTTACATACTCCCCCATACTCACAAGGTTTCAAAGCGGTTTTGACTAATAAGCCAGTGACGATGAAAGTACACACAGACTTCAAGTTAGGTAAGGTAGGGTCCTTTCCGGTAACCTACCCAATTTTCTTCAAGAAAAAACAATTAGCTCCGATAGGTCTAAGCACTAGGTGAGATTCGAATAAGTAGCTTTTGGGTCTCATGATTTCTTATTCTTGGCCCCCCTCAAAAAAAAAAAAAAAAAAAAAAAAAAAAAAAAAAAAAAAAAAAAAAAAAAACAAAAAAAAAAAAAAAAAAAAAAAAAAAAAAAAAAAAAAAAAAAAAAAAAAAAAAAAAAAAAAAACCTAAATGGTTTTGCTAGTCCGAAATTCTATGTCGACTAGGGCAGTTTAGAATGCAGTATCTATCTACAATTTCTTTCTAAGTGCGTAGAGGTTTTGACACGGCTAGACCTTATTTTATTTTAAGTATTTCATTTAAAGTCACCTCTACTTGCTTTCACTTAAAATACACGAAGACTTTGGTATGTCTAGGCCTAAATTATATTAACTAATTTATGTGTTGGGGGAACTATTTGTAATTAGAATGGCTCTTGTGAATATTTTTTATTCAATGAATAAAACTGGCATCCAGATAGCAAGGTAACCACCTCACCCCCCCTCCCAAAAATAGTTTGGAAATGGTTAAATTAATTAAACAATAAAATTTAGCCTGTACATGCCAGGGACTCACACCAAGTACACCTATAAAGAACCCAGACAAACGCTTACGATTATGACGATTAAAACTCAAGACAGTAGATTTAGTTTATTATGCTCTGAAGTAAGGTACACCGTAAATAATGACTTCAGATGAATTAACCTAAATGAAAACTGCAAAATGACAAAAATAAACACAAAATATTTACCTTCTGCACTGTAAGTTTAAAATAAGAACTAGAATAATATACAGAACAGTCAATCAGAAATGCGGTAAAAAAAGAAACTATACAGCATCAATTATTACTTCAATCGCTGATTCAGATACACCAGATCGAAAATCAGTCAGTTCCGTGAATTCTGAGAATGTTCCTATAATTTTCTGCAGCAGGAGTGAAACTTACCCAGCTTCATTGTCCGTTGAACTCGAGTTAGCGAAAACAGTATTACCAACTCTCTCTCTCTCTCTCTCTCTCTCTCTCTCTCTCTCTGTATTCACGTATACGAGCCAATTAAAATACTTATACGTTTACATGTTCCATATGTTTTACCTGGTAGATCATTACCGACAAAAAAGCAAACTGCAAAATATCTTGGAAAAAAATCTTAATTTATTCTCAAATAACATTTATATCTTAAGACCCACTAGTTAAAATATCCGTCTGCCTCGCCTGTCATGACCTCATTTTATGAAGACACCTTTTATACGGTCAGGTCACAGGATATACTATAACATCGCTACAGTCAGAGCTTTTGTTATGATATCGGAAACTACTACTGAATCCAAATATTGCAGAATTAAAGAAAACCTCAATAGGCGCATTTAATTGCGAAAGCAGATGTGCGGTTGCTTGCTCGTCTGTGTAGTTAACGATGAGAAATGTCCCCATGGGTATATGCGAAATTTGCTTTCGATGTTATTTATTGAAGCAAGTAAACGTTATATTCGGTCTATTCTGTTCTAGTAGTTTTCGTTTTAAACTCGACCGCTGATTTATTTGGTAACACTGGTTTCCTGAGTTCGGGAATGTACTCTTTCGGGGTGACAGGCATTTGACGGAACAGTCGAGTGCTGCCGCGTTTTTAAAAGGACGAAAACCCTCGGGTTGAGTGTTTTTAATTTAAAAAATCTGCACTGCATCAAAAAATAGGTGAGTTTTGGTATGTTTTACTTGATTAGTTTATGTATTGCTGCGTGTTTTAGGTTTAGTTTGTTAACTAGGGAACTGGAGCGTTAGGGATCTGTAACTTGGTGTTTATATATTCGTTATGGAATGCGCACTGTGATAAAGATTTTTGTTCAGTTTATTTTCTTAGTATTTGCATTCAATATCCCAGAACAAGCGTTAGTGCCTGGATATTAAGAAGAGCCTTATGGATATCGCATTCCTCTCCCTTAGTCCCTTTCACTTTCTACACGTCCCCTCCTCCAACCCCTTGTGCCCAATGTAGCCTTGGTGCAGCACTGGCTAGTAATCGTAGGAAAACGAGAATCATGAAGTAGTCGATTTCTATTAGATTAAAGTCTTGATTACGGCCCGGGGTGTCTTCGGTAACTTTGTACTCCGAGGTTATTTGAAATTATAAATACCCTTCGATCTAAATTGTCACTGTTTGTTGCAGTTACACCTAGCAGGAAAATGAAAAGTAGAGAGTATAAAAGTAGAAGTATGGGAGACTATTGACATTTAAGTCCTCTGTGCATGACTTTAGTTGAGATGGTTTCAATAAACTTGATTCACGCTGAAATAATTACCAGTAATATATGGTATAAATGTCGGTAAGTGTGATATAAGTCCAGGCCCGGTGCAGCAATAATCAGGGTACCTACGCCTACTTTTCTAGTACTAAGCGGTATCGAGGTTGTGGTTTGGGAGATGTAGTGCTTGTTTGATGTCTCGTCCTCTGTTAGATAATGAAGCAAATTATGCAGATTAATGGTGAGCATTTGATTTGATTCAGTGATACAGAATGAATGTATTGTCAGCACCTTGCCTTGCTTGCCTTTCTCATGTGTGTTTACTGATTTAGGTTTATTTTTGTTATGAAGGTCTGTATTAGTCGAAAGAGTGAAGTTTCCAAACAACCATAACTTTCTTGGACTAAATGTTAAAATATGAAGCTTAATCTTTAAAGGTGAAAACCAACCCTAAGATAATTCGGTAGACATAGGTAACTACTCGTCGGGCATTTCTTTGAAAATTAGTTTCATGTAGTATTTGGGTTGTTTGTGAAGAATTTTTGTTTCTGGGGGGTCGACTGTAATAAACCCCAAGGGGCTAGTACTAAACACGGCGAAATACATTGGAAGCCCCAATCCTTAGTGACTTTCGTATTCTCGTCCGTCGGAGTTGTTGCCTAGAATGTATGGGTCCGTCGGGAGTTATTGCCTAGAATGTATGGGGTTGTCCGTTTCCGGGAGTTATTGCTAGAGTAACCCGGGTCCGTCGGGAGTTATGGCTGAATGTATGGGTCCGTCGGGAGTTGTTGCCTAGAATGTATGGGTCCGTCGGGAGTTGTTGCCTAGAATGTATGGGTCCGTCGGGAGTTATTGCCTAGAATGTATGGGTCCGTCGGGAGTTATTGCCTAGAATGTATGGGTCCGTCGGGAGTTATTGCCTAGAATGTATGGGTCCGTCGGGAGTTATTGCCTAAAATGTATGTCCGTCGGGAGATTGCTCGTATGGGTCCGTCGATCGGACCTGTGGGTCGTTTTCCCGATGTTGCCTAGAATCACTATAATTCTGTAGTTAATTCTGGTACAAAGACTACCCATTACATTAGAATGATCATGAGTGACCTCGTAAAATTCAAATTCTAGGTCGACCTTAAAAGTTATAAGATATGAACACTGTATTCATGGTCGTATGCCGTAGGTAACAATTTTAATAAAGCTTAGACTTTCATTTGTATTTCATAACGTGGAGAGTCCCACCTGCAGCAGGTATATTATATAGTTAACTAATTTTACCGATATCTTGCAACAGCTTCTGCAGTTATGTATCCTATTAAAGTACCATAATATCTGAATCATATAGACTGCTCTTATGAGCTAAATTAACAATTTTAACATGAGAGGTGGACATGAGGTAGACTTAGTAACAGTAATCTTTCATTCTTAGCTATATTACTCGAGCAGTTCCTAAGGTTTGGTTTAAGTAACGTCGTGAATTCTCTGAATTCCACTAGTTCGAGATTTTTTTAGTCAAACCCCTAGAGTTAACAAACTGCTGTCTCTTGCTGTTTTCGACCTAGGCAGTCCTGGTATTTTGCCATCTCATTTTGCAACTGTTTCATCCTTAGGTAATTATTGCAGTCTAAAGTGTTATTATATAATTGCTAAATGCGCTCCTATAAGTTTATATAAATAGCACGGTTGATGCCACCTATAATTTTTCAGGTACTTTATATGGATATTAAAATGTTCTTAGTCTTATATTAGCTATCCCCTTAAATCCCCGTGCCTCTATCCATTTTAAGATTTGATGGCTAAAGAATTAATTTTCGAACAGGAATCATGAATTTTAATGAAGCTGAGGGCGAAAGGTACAGGCAGAACGAAGAAATGATGACATGCCCTTTCAACAAGTCGCATCGTGTACAGCCTGCAAGGTTTGCTCTTCACGTAGTTCGATGTGAGAAGGTAAGTAAGCTTTCAGAGGACAGTTAGCTTTCAAATCTGTTTTGGTTTCGTACAATTTTTTTTTATGCTAATTATTGATAGTTATTTTTGGGTGCCAGAAATGTCTAAAATTCAAGGTATTCTTCACTGGTAATTATTCTTTCTATATCTGGTGATTCACTGGGTATATATTTGGTATTGCGAAGCGCCTTCTTATGACTATACTGTTTTTTTTTTCAATCTGTCCACCCGCCTGTGGTGTTTTTGTATGGTAACACTGCGTCCCGGGCTTTAGATAGTTACATTTAGCTTACATTCAACGATTATCATATCCTGTTTCGAATATTAACTGTGTAATTCGCATACAGTAAACTATTAAAAACACTTTTCAGTTGCAAATGTACACCCAGATACCCTTTTATTTGCCTAAAACTTACACAACTTAACTATCTAAGCCCGGGACGCAGTGTTACCATACGCAAACACCAAGGCGAGTGGACAGATGGAAAAAGTATAGTGCAGTAAGGGAAAATTGAGACTAGCATTATGCGAAAGTTTGATAAGGGATTAAATGTATTTCCGTAGTAAAGTCTTCTAATTTGCTGGAAGATAAAACTGTAAAGGGGTTTGTAGATTTAAATAGGTGTTATTCGGGGAACGTAAATTATATTTTGCTTTGTCATAACACACAAGCTCAGTTTGCCTAATAGGGCTGGTTACTTACGTCAGTGGATGGGTGAGGGATCTACCACGGGTTGGATTCAAACTGGCTTCTAGAGTAGTCATTCCTTAAACGACGACACACTCATTGTGTTCGGTCTTGTGCAATGGATAAATTTTTTGTTGCTGTTTGTACTTTTTTCTTATGTCCTTATGTCCCTTCACATGAAGGCTTGGTTCTTGGTAAAATTTATATTAAGACTACCATTCCCCTGAATTTCTATTAAGTTTTTAATCTTATGACTTAATTGATTTACATGCTTTAATTACCAAACTGTCACTTTGAGAACTTACCGCAGAAATGGGGGAGTTTTTAGAAGACAGGGTAAGAAGGCTTTAGAATGTTAATGCTTAATTTTTCATAGGGAGGGCACTTTACTTTATATTCATCATTTCCTATTTTTTTCAGACTTGAGCGTTGGCGAAAAATTTCTTAAGTTTACTTGACGAAATTAACAATATACAGTTGGTCCGTCGACATTTCAACAGTTTAGGTATTCTTTCCTTCTAAAGATAACTAGATTGGAGGTAAATGAATAGGAAACTCAAAAGTGGAAAATTTGATTAAGGCTGTGAAGTATCTTAGCAGGTCAATGAGTCTGTGGTGTAGTTTGAGAAATATAAGTTATGAATTTATTTCAAAGAAAATTTATGTACTAGGTTGTTGTTGACAGTGATTCATGGAAACTTAGGTTCCACTAATAGCTGTTCCTGTACTACTTATTGCTGGGCCCAATTAAAAAATTATAGAAATGTGGACCAATTTGTTTTCTGATATAAAAATTTTCGAAATTAAAATTTTATGTTTAGTGTCCATAGTGATTTGAGGAATATACTACTTCATACTTCATTCCATGTTTTCGGTGGAGGGTCGACTCCTTGGAATGCAGAAAAGGCTTCAGACGGTAATCCTGGCGCTGGGCACCCAGGAGGCGGGGCACCAATTTTTTCAAATGGGTCAAATAGGCTTGAAACTGGCCCTGCGAATAGCTTTTATGTGACTTTTATTTTTTTCTGATGACTTCCAAATTTTCCTTTCGGCAGAAGCACCCACACATAAAACTCGAAAAATGTTTATACAATAGTACCCACTACTTTAAAAAATCAAAGATGGCAGCCCACCTGCTAGTGTGTCCAGATAAAAAAAAAACTGATATAGGCTTAATTGGTAAGTTTCTCCTTTTTTCAGATTTCTTGTCAAATGACTGTGTTGGGGAGGAGGGGGTTGGGGGGGGGGGGCGTTTTTGGGGGGGGGGGGTCCGGGTAACAGTAAATGATAGAGCGCGAAGAATAAATGTCTAACAGGTGACGCTGAAAGAATAGCATAAAAATTACGACTAAAGTATTGACCAATAGACATTCTTCAGAAGACCACCTACGAATAAGATACTACGTATTTACTAGTGCGAATAATTAAAGCTGAAGTGAACTTTGGTTTAATAGTAATGACTTCTTGCAGTAGCAATTGGTTTAAATTGCTATGACAAGTCTTGAGAAAATAATTCAGAAATTAACTAAAATTAAAAGGTTTAATCTTTAGAAATCATAGTAACTGCGGTTCACTTGGACTTAAACTTCTGAATTTCGCTTGCACAAGATTCTTTAAAGATTGATGTCTCTTAATAAGCCCTAAAGATTTAAATAAGTTGGTTGCTCATGATTGCTAAAGATTGTATTCGGTTATGATTGTTAATGATTGTATTCAGTTAACCATGATTGCTTAAGATTGTTTTTGGTTACTCATGTTTCCTATACTCATGATCCCCCATGATTCCTACATACTCCTGATCCCTATAGAGTAAAATGTTTAAAATCAGTTACTCATGATTCGTGAATATGGAAGTAACTTATTCCTAAAGATAAAATTGTTACTCATGATTCCTACTAAAGAATAAAAATATTTTATTACTCATGATTCCTGAAGATTAAAATGTTAATTTTGTTACTCGTGATTACGAAGATTAAAAATTTTTTTTCTCATGATTACTAGCTTTAATTTTTAAAATTATTCATGATTCCTAAAGATTAGAAAATTTGAATTGCAGTTACTCATGATTCCTAAGTTCAAAATGTTTAATTTCACTTATGATTCCTGAATGTGGAAGTTATACTCATGATTCCTAAAGTTAAAATTTTTAATCTTGATGACTAAGAATTTTTAGTTACGTCCTTAACTCGTGATTCCTGAAGGTATTTTTCAGTTACTTACGATTCTAAAGATAAAATTGTTAATCTTTGATGACTAAGAATTTTTAGTTACGTCATTAACTCGTGATTCCTGAAGGTATTTTTCAGTTACTTATGATTCCTAAAGATAAAAAGCGTTAAATTTCTCAAGGTATTTTTCAGTTACTTATGATTCTAAAGATAAAAAGCGTGAATTTTCTCAGTGTACAAATTTTGAATTTTAGGTACTCTTGATTCAGTTACTCCGGATTGCTGAAGATTGAATATTTAATATTCATTTACTCATGATTCCTGAAGATTTAAAAGTAGTACTTGTTACCCGTGATTCCTAAGATTGAATTCAGTAACTCTTAATTCCTAAAGATTAAAGTTATTCATTTTCAGTTACTCATGAATCCTAAGGATTAATAAATTTAGAATTTCAGTTATAATGATTTCTGAAGATGGAATTAGTCTTAGATTACTGAAGATTGGACACTTTTACGTTCAGTTACTCATGATAACTAAAGATTATAGTTCAATGATTTTTGCTTCCTCTGTATAAACTGGAATGATAAAAAATGAAGATTTCTAGATCAGTGGTTCCCAAACTTTTTTTTGTGATTTCCCCTACACCCAGTCAGTTCAACCGTCTAGACTTCCCCTTTCATGTGTATGAGGGAAAGAGTAGTTAAAACACATGACTATTTACTAATTTATTTTTCAAATTTACTGATCTACTGATAAACATATAAAGTGGATAGAGAGGGGTTAGTAACAACTAACCGCATAGCCATAGAAGGGGCGGTTAGTAACAACTAACCACATAGCCATAGAAGGGGCAGTTATTAACAACTAACCGCATAGCCATAGAAGGGGGGTTAGTAACTACTAACCGCATAGCCATAGAAGGGGCGGTTAGTAACAAGTAACCGCATAGCCATAGAAGGGGCGGTTTAGATAACAAGTAACCGCCTATAGCCATAGGAAGGGGGGTTATTAATAAACAAATAAACCAGCAATGGTCCAATAAGAAGGGGGGTTAGTAACAACTAACCGCATGGCCATAGAAGGGGGGTTAGTAACAACTAACCGCATAGCCATAGAAGGGGGGGTTAGTAACAACTAACCGCATAGCCATAGAAGGGGGGGTTAGTAACAACTAACCGCATAGCCATAGAAGGGGGGGTTAGTAACAACTAACCGCATAGCCATAGAAGGGGGGTTCAGGTAACAAATCTAACCGCATAAGCCATAGAAGGGGGGGGGTTTAGTAAAACTAACCTAACCCATGGCCAAATAGAAGGGGGGTGGGGGTTAGTAATCTTACTAACCAGCATGCCATTAGAAGGGGGGGTTAGTAACTACTAACCGCATAGCCATAGAAGGGGGGGTTAGTAACTACTAACCGCATAGCCATAGAAGGGGGGGTTAGTAACTACTAACCGCATAGCCATAGAAGGGGGGGTTAGTAACAAGTAACCAGCATAGCCATAGAGAGGGGTTAGTAACAAGTAACCGCATAGCCATAGAAGGGGGGGTTAGTAAACATAAGGTAAACCGCATAGCCATAGAAGGGGGGGTTAGTAACTACTAACCGCATAGCCATAGAAGGGGGGGTTAGTAACAAGTAACCGCATAGCCATAGAAGGGGGGGTTAGTAACAAACTAACGCCATAGCCATAGGGGAAGGGGGGTAGTAACTAAAACTAAACCGCCTAGCCAAGAAGGGGGGAAGGGGGTTAGTAACAAACTAAAACCGCATAGCCATCGAAGGGCGGGGGGTTGAGTAACTAACTAACCAGCATAGCCATAAGAAGGGGGGGTTAGTGAATTACTAATCCGCATAGCCATAGAAGGGGGGGGTTAGTAACTACTAACCGCCATAAGCCATAAGAAGGGGGGGTTAGTGAACTACTAACCACATAGCCTATAAGAAGGGGGGGGTTGGGGAGTTAGTAACTAACTAACCGCATAGCCATAAGAAGGGGGGGGTTAGTAAACTACTAACCGGCAATAGCCATAGAAAAGGTGGGGGTTAGTAACCTACTAACCTGCATAGCCATAGAAGGGGGGGTTAGTAACTAAGTAAACCGGCATAGCCATAGAAGGGTAGGGGTTAGTAAACAAGTAACCGCATAGCCCATTAGAAGGTAGGGGGTTAGTAAACTAACGAACCGGCATAGCCAATAGAGAGGGGGGGTAGTTAACTTAACTAACCGGCATAGCCATAGAAGGGGGGGAGGGCTTAGTAACTAACTAACGGGCATAGCCACTTAGAAGGGGGGGGTTAGGGGTTAACGAACAATAAAACCGCATAAGCCATAGAGAGGGTTAGAATACTAACCGCATAGCCATAGAGGGGGGGGTTAAGGAACTAACTAACCGCATAAGGGGGGGCCATTAGAAGGGGGAAGGGTTCAGGAACTAACAACCGCATAGCCAATAAGAATGGGGGGTAAGGGGGGGTTAAAAGTAAACTGCATAAGCCATAAGAAGGGCAGGGTTAGTAACCAAGTTAACCGCAAGGGGGGGACATCATAGAAGGGGGGGTTAGTAACTACTAACCGCATAGCCATAGAAGGGGGGGGGGGTTAGGTAACAAGTAACCGGCATAGGCCATAGAAGGGGGGGTTAGTAATCTACTAACCGCATAGAACCAAGAAGGGGGGGTAGTAACAAGTAACCGCTAGCCATAGAAGGGCGGGGGTTAGTAACTACTAATCCGCATAGGCCAATAGAAAAGGGGGGGTTAGCTAACTACTAACCGCAAGAAGGGGGGGTTATTAACTACTAACGCATAGCCATAGAAGGGGGGTTAGGAACGACTAACCGCTAGCCATTGAAGGTGGTGGTTTAGTACTACTAACCGCATAGCCATAGAGAGGGGTTAGTAACAAGTAACAGCATAGCCATAAAGAGAGGTTAGTAACAAATAAAAGGACTTTTGTTTGATCTACTTTAGAATTAAATTAGCGAGGTTTTTTTTTAGTTGGTGGGTAGTGTAATTATTTCCCCCCTGGTAGCTTCAAATTTCCCTTCACGGGGAAATTTCCCCCAGTTTGGGAACCACTGCGTCTAGATCATTAATCTGTGACGTATGAATGTGAGTTTTCATGCCATATAAATGGAGAAAAAATTAACTAATTTATCCTAATTTTAAGGAGGGAAAGATCCACTAGAGCTGGTACTGGAGACTGCAGCCGCAGAAGATTCTCGTAAGGAACCTTCGCAGAACAGAAGTGAGCCCACAGTTTGGTCGGCCGAAGCCCCCTCTCCCAGAGTCGGATCGCCCGTCGTCTCGCGTGGAGCCTTTTCCCCAACAGTCTTCTCGTCGGGAGCCTCTACCCCCACTGTAGTCTCGCCTGGAGCCTTTTCGCCCACTGTAGTCTCGCCTGGAGCCTTTAATCCCACTGTCGGGTCACCTGGAGCCTTTAATCCCACTGTCGGGTCACCTGGAGCCTTTAATCCCACTGTCGGGTCACCTGGAGCCTTGTCTCCCAGAGGAGCCTTTAATCCCATTGTCGGGTCACCTGGAGCCTTGTCTCCCAGAGGAGCCTTTAATCCCACTGTTGGGTCACCTGGAGCCTTGTCTCCCAGAGGAGCCTTTTCTCCCACTGTTGGGTCACCTGGAGCCTTGTCTCCCAGAGGAGCCTTTTCACCCGCTGTCGGGTCACCTGAAGCCTTGTCTCCCAGAGGAGCCTTTTCTCCCGCTGTCTGGTCACCTGGAGCCTTGTCTCCCAGAGGAGCCTTTTCTCCCGCTGTCGGGTCACCTGGAGCCTTATCTCCCAGAGAAGCCTTTTCTCCCACTGTCGGGTCACCTGGAGCCTTATCTCCCAGAGGAGCTGCTTCTCCCACTATCTGGTCACCTGGAGCCTTATCTCCCAGAGTCAGATCAGCTGGAGTCTTGTCACCCACTATCAGGTTAGTTACACACGTTGACCCAATATAGTTGCCCTATGATATAGTTGCTTACTGATCTCTTCTTGCTCACCATTATCCCTACGCTAAGGGGTCTGTTACATGTTTCTTTCCTTACAACATCGGGCTCCTTTCCTTAACATCAGGCGTGGTTTATTATTTGGCAAAGGGGTTTTTGACCACATGCCCTTGCTGTCATCAACCACGGTTATTGACAGTGGGCCTCGCCTTTGACTAAAGAGTTGACCTGCAAGGCAGCAGTTTCCAATTATTTTTGGTGAGCCTAGCCTTTTACTAAAGTACGACTGCAAGGCAGCACTTGTCCTTTTAGTTGCCTTTTACGACACATAGGACCTACGGTGGTGGTATTCTTACACCCCAGCCACAGGGTGGTTAGTTACTTACTGATATACATTTCCGAAACTCTTGAGACATAAAATTTTTTTTTCCCAGTGCAAGGCTATTGGCAAGGGAGTCGTAAAGTACTTAGCCACTTGTCAGTACCACCACTTTGTAACTATTTTAGGTAATTCTAAGCCCTCATTCCGCGGTGAAGTAGACTGTCAGTTGACGTTTCCCCAAGTTATTTTACATACTGAACAAGAATTTAAAGTAATATTTATTCAGATGGCTGTAATTAACCCCCAGGGGCCAGTACTAATCACTGTGAAATACATTGGACTGCCCAATCCCTAGTGGATGTCGTATCTGCGGTTACGTTTCTTGCAGTCCGCGCGGAACTATTCTTTAGAATTACCCTGCAAGGAACTTGACTGCGAATACGACATCCACTAGGGATTAGGGCGTCCAATGTATTAAGCAGTGTTTAGTACTGGCCCCTGGGGATTAATTCAGTCGTCCAAATAAATATTACTTTAAATTCTTGTTCAGTAAGTAAAATAGCTTAATAAAACTTCAACTGCCAGAGTCTACTTTACCGTGGAATGAGGGCTTAGAATGACCCAATTTTAAAGGGTTCTTTCCATTTTGCGCACCAACCCAGGAAAGTGCTATATTAAAGGATCTAGTTTATAAATCTAGGAAAGCTATTTTACCCTGAAGTGGGGAATACTCCCTATTTGAAGCATAAATTATGTGCAAAATTTAATTTTTTAGCAAATCCCCTTTAGCAGCTACTATAAATGTTCTTCTATAAGTGGCTCTTATTGGAAATTTGTACTAGGCTTATAGTTATGCAGCTCAGTCAAGTTAGTATTTCTAAAATTGTTATTAGGGTAACCCCATGTTTATCAGTTTATTATTAGCATCGTTAGCAGTTAATGAATAATGAGCTGGTAGAAAACTCGTGTAAGTTTCTGTAGAAGTTATATATTTAAGTCGAATGAGATATTAGAATCCTATGATCCTACTTGAACCCCTGTGCTTTTGGAAAGCATTCAGCATTCTTAAATCAAGAGTAATTGGCGGTAGTAACAATGTAATTTGAATGAACATCAGTGTGAAGGTAGTTTAGAAAATAGTTTTAGTAATATTAAAATTTAGTTGAATATTTTTAAGGTTTATAATTTTAAGTGTAAAAGTGTGGCTCGTGAGTTTTCAAACTAAAAAATTCTGAATGTTACTTTCCATACTGCAATTTGATTCTTCAATTGGGGATGTGTAGCTTTTGTTGATTATAGCTAAGCTGAATTAATCATATTAATTGAATATGGAAAGGAAATGTGATGTGAGCTCCTGAATCCTATGGCACAATTGCCCAGTAGTAAGCAGCTTTCAGAATCATTAATTAGTTTGGTATTTTCTCAGTTTCCATAAACGATTAATTGGCTTTTCTCTCCACCAGGTACTCTTATGCTGAGGGTGAGGATTTTGAAGACGGTATGTGTATGCTGATATTCCTTTGGGACTTGGTAATATAATTTGGTAGATTTAAATACAATGTACTTGGAATCTTAAATAGCACATTTTTCAGTATGTATTTTGTGGGTTTGGCTGTTGTTGCTAATGTCGAACATTGTGATAAAAATTACCACTAACTTGTAGTAATAAGGTGAACTAAAAAAAAAAAATTTAGTAGTAAAGCACTTTATTATAGTGTGATCATCCACATTTCAAGACATAACTGTACTTGAAAGCTAAACACTTTTCCTACAAAGTTTTAGCATTAGTGTTTAGTTCCTGATTAATTGTAGGTAACTGGATCTGTGTTAAGGAGTCTGGACTGTTTAGGTCATGGTAATTTGTGGTCTCTCTTAACTGTCTTAATCTAATTACAGTAAGATTAATCTGTCATTAAATTTAATGAAATTTCATTACTTATTAAAACTAAACTTAACGAACTTAATCTTTTGCAGAAACCAGGAATCCTGTAAGAGCAGGAGCAAGTGACTCTCTCATAACGCATCCTAGCTACAGTCCCAGCACACTTGTCAGATCACCTGGTGATATGAATGCGCCGAGCACGGATTTTTCATTATTTTCACGCTCTAGTTTTTCTCCTGGATCAAAACCCCTCAAGATTTATCTTCCAAGTAATAATCCATTTTATACTGCACAAACACAGTCATTTGGGAGTTCTACACCAGCGGCTGCTGCTTCCGGACAAGAAACAAGCAGCATTCTCTCAGATTATGGTGTACATGCATTGAGTACCAGTGGCATTAATACAGCAAGCAGTGCAGTTTCGGTGACAAGTGGAGCAAGGCCCAAGGAGGTTAGTTTGAATAAGTGTTATTACATCTTGGAAAGATATGTTCCAAGTTAAGCAAATAATCTTATGTTCAATACTGTGGTTGTCTCTTGATACTGTTAAGACTGATAACTGAATAGTTTTCTTGAAAAAGTAAAAATTTGTTTAGCATTGCCTTGATAATTAAACTTTATAGTCACTACTATTCTACTAATTCTACTGTTTTGGGATATCTTACCTGTGGAAATGACTCCTAATTTCTTGAAATGGCAGGTTTCCAGGAAGGTGGCGCCAGCACAGAGAAAGTATATGATCAAGCAGAAAAGGTTTTTGGAAAAGAAACTTCATGGCATAAAGAAACTAGAAAGGAGAGTGGCTACCGGGCAGACTTTGACGGAGGAGGAGAAAATTAAAGTTGATAAGAAAGAAGAGTATGAAGAAGAGCTGATGGCCTTATTCGACCAAGGGGTAAACTTAGACGATTGATGTTTTTGATGCAGTGCAGAGATAAGGTTTATGCACTATAGAAGTTAAGGTTCTTTTTTAATTTTTAGGTTTTAATGTATTTTAAAAGGTGCACACGACTTCTTTCTGTAAGGACTAACTTAAGGATTGACGAACTTAAGGTTTTAATCCTTACTGTAAGGACTAATTTATGGTTTTAATTCTTGCTGAACACAGTGAGGTTTATTTTATATTGGAACAGCAGCTTTAGGTTTACTATACATAGTAAGCCATAGGTTTAGATATTAGAGCAGCAGGTATAGGTGTAATGTCATTTAATGTAGGAATTGCAAGAAGAAATATTTTGGAATTGCATTGATTCTTAAAATTCAAAAAGACAAAGTAGCAAGGGGGGTTATATCGCTAGAGGTATAGAATGTATCTGGGAAGAATTGGTGAGCAGATAAAGCCATAGTTTGATATTGTAGCTGTTCCTCTTGACGAATGATATTCCTACAATAATACAAACCTTTGTCTTTTATATGGAATACCTTGATCGATAGCTGGTCTGGTGGTTGAAGCTTTCCAGGGATATCTTGATCGATAGCTGGGCTGGTGGTTGAAGCTTTCTAGGAATAGCTTTATCGATAGCTGGTCTGGTGGTTGAAGCTTTCTAGGAATTTTATCGATAGCTGGTCTGGTGGTTGAAGCTTTCCAGGGATATCTTGATCGATAGCTGGTCTGGTGGTTGAAGCTTTCCAGGGATATCTTGATCGATAGCTGGTCTGGTGGTTGAAGCTTTCCAGGGATATCTTGATCGATAGCTGGTCTGGTGGTTGAAGCTTTCCAGGGATATCTTGATCGATAGCTGGTCTGGTGGTTGAAGCTTTCTAGGAATTTTATCGATAGCTGGTCTGGTGGTTGAAGCTTTCTAGGGATATCTTGATCGATAGCTGGTCTTCTGGTTAAAGATTCATAATAACGGCCCCCTACATTAACTGGCCAGCATATGCACTTCTTCATCTATTACTATGGAGACTCCAAAAGCGCAATTTCCATCTGTTCTGTTGAAACTGACTTGCTAACTTTTTGACTCTTGCAAGGACTGTATTGGAGCCACTGCAAACTTTTCAAGAAAGCTTAGTGTGTGTAGTTATACAATACAGAAATCCAATACACGCAGCCCATCCCTTTAACCAATTTCAATTGCCCGGTTGCTTGAAGGAAAGTGCATAGTTTGCCTACAGAATATGAATGGGTTTCCTATTCTCCTCTGTCACAAATTACTAGTTAACAAAGCTTTAAGGACCTGACCAGCCATCGTCGAAAGTATACTATATAAAAAAATCTACGTTTAGGAGTGGATTAATCCCGCATTTTACTCAAAACTGCAACAGAAATATTGATCTATTAGTGAAATGACTTCAATTTCTGGTTGGATGGATTGTATTTGCTTGGTCACACTTTTAATACTGGCCTGGTAAGTTGTGCTGGTACTACATGGTTTCATGAGGTTGAAAAGTCTTGATTTGCTGCGGCAGCATTAGATTTCCCACATTTTATCTCTGTGCCTCAACTTTGGCGTTGGCATTGAATCCTTTAAAGTTTTAATGATTAAATGTCGTTGGCATTTAATCCTTTAAAGTTTTATGATGAAAAATCACTAGATTTTATAGGGACTACTAATAAAGTTAAGTGAAGTGTGGAGGGTTCAGCCTGGTAATCTAAAGTTATAAATCTCATGCTAGATTTTATTTTTAACCTAAGGAATGTGGAACGAGCTTTTGACTTTTTTTATCTATTTGTACTTTCTCATCTGATGAGTGTTTTTAGATAGGAATAAATTTTTACTGTGCACTGTAATATCAATACAAAGGAAAAGAAATTTTTTAGTTTTCTTAATCCCTTTATAACGGTGAAATAAATTAAGCAGCTTCATAATCACCAAAAATTATTCGTGAAATGTTGCTAGGAAGTAGTTTTGCAACATTCCAAGCATTGTTTTATCTGATTGTGCAGAGAGAGTAGTTGGATATTTAGAAGTTTTATTTTGAACAAATTTCAGAATTGTAAGTGTTCCAAAATCTTATTCGATGGAAGGTTATCACGAGATTGAATTCATGAAGTGATTTGACTAAAAGTAACGTGGTAGAAAACATTGATTCCTTTTGACAATGTTGCATATAAAAATGCTCTTAAATTTAAATACGGCTATAAAAGGAGTCTACTAAACCCAACACCCTAGTACTAGAAAATAAACTAAGTGGTATAAAACTACGCGGAGGGACCTGACTGTAGATAAAGCTCAAAATTGTACAGTCCGTCTAAATATGTTAGCACAACGTGCATAAATAAACTTACGAAGACACCAGCAGTAGTTGGTCACAATAAATGCACAATTGTCCACCAATATACGAGCGCAATTTACACCTAATCGACTAAACAGAACTTTGTAATTATTTTAATTTTTCTAAAGTAGTTCTGTTCGCCTAAATGCCTGACTCAATACCCTACTTGTCGATGCCATGGGTCCAAGAGCAAGTGAGGGATTGTTTCCTCGACTTATAAATATCAAGAACAGTTTTGCTGAATTTTCTGTAACGCTGGAAACTACCACGGTCTGGTTCCCACCGGACTCAGATCGGTATAAAATATTAGTCTGGTGGGTTTATGGTGTAGAGTCTTTTGCATACGCGTTAACGTTCATTGCAAAGTGGTTGGTACTAAATACTGCGCCTATTTCGCACATCCTAAACTAGCAGTTAACCAGAGAGGCGCGATAGTTGTAGTACGTTTACCAAGATTTCTTCTAGTCAGCAAGCCAGCTGTATACATTCCCACACTTCGACCGTTTGCACATTACAGTCTTCTAATCTATGGGAAGCTACTGTAAACTCGCCCTACTAGTCTTTCGTTCACCAGTAAAGAGAAAATATTTTTAACTATAGTTATGCCACAATTTTTGTAAGATATAGAAAACGGTTAAAGTTTATGGCACACTTTAACATTTTATCACAATTGTCAGTGTTTTGGTATCTACATGGAAATTTGTCATATTCCTAACGGCAGATCATACCAGAATAATGCACAATAGAATAATGCACGTTAGCCATTCGAATGGTTAAGTTGAACGGCTGTTTCGTACATACATGAATGTAATGATCTACTTAAAAGTCTAATAAGATAAAAGCCTTGGAAGATGAAAGTGTAATTTAAGCAGATAGGAAGAGGTGGGATTTATTTTTTAAATATTTACTTTTAAAATATGTTCATCTTTTAAGTAAAGTGTAAGATTGCGATGGCAACACTGTTTTGACCTGTTAAGGCCTGTCCACACGAGCGGGTCTGATCGGCGTGCTCCGGGGTTGACGGGCAAATTCTGGCGGGCTTCTCCGTGAATGTTGTCCACATGGGTGAGGCGATGGAGAGGTGGGCGTGCCCGACGATGCCAGTAGTGTGTGTTCAGTGCGGTACGATAAACATGGTGCCTACCGCAAAGAAGATACTGTGTAGCATGATAATTGCTTTGTGTGTGATGAAAAAGAAGAGGAGGAGGAGAATATGGTGCAATGAATGGCTCCGTAATAAGTATTGTATATGGTTAACGTACGTCTGCCAGGGTCAAAGCTAAAGCCATCTGGCACCACCATGGTGATTTTGCTACAAAAGCCATCGGGCAATTTGATGGTTTGCCCATCAAGTGTGCCCGTTGGAGGGGAGGTCCGCCGATCAGGCCTGGTCGTGTGGACAGGCCTGTAAGTGTTTAGGCCCGTCTACAGTCAAGCTTTGCTCGATGAACTTTTTGATGTGACGAAGAAAATGCAACAGTTCTGACTTTACCCGTTGTTTCTCCGCTTCTGACGTTACATCGGACAAAGTTCGTCAACCAAAGCTCGACCGTATGGAAAGGGCCTTAGATTACGAAATTACTCGCTAAAATTGACTGTTAGATTATGAAGTATACTCTCTGTACTTTGGTGCATTACGGTGGCTACACTGGCAAAATTTTGACCCAACGAAGTGTTAAATTGCAAACACTACTCTTGGCATCATTCTGACTTAATGAAGGGCTGGATTACGATGGCTACTATGGTACAATTTTGACTTGTTTTTTTTTTTTTTTTTTTTTTTTTTTTTTTTTTTTTTTTTTTTTTTTTTTTTTTTTAACATTCCATAAATATTCATGTCCATTTTCGTTACAGCACCAGTGTAAAATAAAACACCGTAGTGGGGTAGTGCCGTCAGTGGACCTCGTGCTGTGCACTGTTGGCATTACTCAAGGTTCTTTGCAGCGTGCCTTCAGCCCCTAGCTGCAACCACTTTCGTTCTTTTTACTGTACCTCCGTTCATATTCTCTTAATTCATCTGACTTTCCACCCTCTTCTAACACTTGATTCATAGTGCAACTACGAGATTTTCCTCCTGTTACACCTTTCAAGCCTGTTTCTGTCAATTTCCGTTTCAGCGCCGAATGACTTCATAGGTCCCAGTGTTTACCCTTTGGCCGTAATTTATATGAAACTCAACTTTAAAGAAAAAGAAAATTTTTTAAGAGCCATGGTAGTTTAATAAGCAACTACTACTATGAGATTCAGGGCCTCTGTAACACTGTTTTTTCGCAATAACTTTTTATCTATGCAGTTCATAAATATAACGCTTATTCAGAATACATATTATATCTACACATAGATTTTTACTGTATTCTGCATTACGTAGGTTGAATAAATTTGGTACTTATAATGTAAAAGTGACTTTTTTTTGAAGACGGGCCAACTTACTCAGAGAAAAGGTTTCGAACGCACTCGTTACGTAACTTATGACAGCATTTCTTCCCTCTTTCTCGATGGATGATTGGCTATACGTAACGAGGCTAAACCTCTGGCAGCAATGACATACAAATTTAAATACAAGCAAAGCAGTACACCTTTATGAACTCTGAAACCTCTCCACTGATAATTGTCATAATAAACAAACCGACAAAATATGTTAATAAATACAAAAACACTTCGATTATTAGTCTAACTCCCAAAATAGGTTTCCTAAGAAATTACAGTCTACTTTATAGGTCACAATCAGATCGACAAGATGTAGGGAATAGTTGGTAATTTTCAAAAACATAGTAGACAAGCTTGATTTGATAACTGCTATATCCAATGTCAAGCAATTTTTATTTATTGGCGATCTACATATTTACTGAAAAAAAAAATAGCCGGTACCGTATATTGGCTTTAAACCTTCACCAATAATTATCGTTAGAATGATGACTTCATGAGGCTTCACCCACTTTCGCCTCTTTATAATTCAGGATAACACTGAAGGCTATCATGGGCATTGTTGGATTAGAAAATTTAACTTCAGGCTATAAAAACTAATTTCTCGAGTAGTTGAAGAAGTGCTAAATGATCCTTGAGGATCCCAGCAGTTGGCCTAAACGTTTAATTCATGTATATTACTGCTATACTGTTGCGGCACTACTGCTACAGTAGTATTACTACGCTAGCACTGATACCCCACCCACATCTATGTATCGTTCCGCCATTCATAAAATCTTTGGGTTTCAGAGCCGATGGAGTTTCTGTCTGGTGGATGGGCGGGGCAACATTTCGTCAAAAGGTGTTGGTTTACCTTGCTTACGTACTGAATGTTTTTTGACTCTTGGCTCGTAATCATTGGCCATTGCGTCGGCTAGATCATTTTTACTATATAAAAATTAAAACTATTCGGTTTAGGTTATTGATAATGCTGACAAAATTTGTTTGTGGTTGTAAAATATACATATGTCAACTTTCAGCTACATCCGATGCTTTGACAAGGAGCAAAGTCCAAAAAACCGTGTTACAGAGGCCCTGAATCTCATAGTAGGCTACATCGAAGTATATGTACTACAGATACCGATGCCTTCACTTCAAAGTGTTTTCTTTCTTAAATGTTTAAAAAAAGTAAAAAAAAAAAAAAAATTTTATGCGTAATGGCTTCCTATTGTTCGATTCAAATTCATACTTTCTCAGACTTAATATGGTTTTATGCCTAATCCCAGTAGGGAGTTAGTGTCGTTAGTGCACCTCGTGCTGTGTACTGTAGCCATTACTCAAGGTTCTTTCCAGCGTGCCTTAAGCCCCTAGCTGCAACCCTATTTGTTTCTTTTACTGTACCTCCTTTCATATTCTTTCTTTCATCTTACTCTCCACCCTTTTCTAACAAATGATTCAGAGTGCAAATGTGAGGTTTTCCTCTCGTTGCACCTGTCAAACGTTTCACTGTCAATTTCCGTTTCAGCGCTGAATGACATCGTAGGTCCCAGTGCTAGGTCTTAGGACTAAATCATATATTCAATTTTTGCCTGATGGCTTTCTAATCTTTGAATTCAGATTCATACGTTCTCCTAAAAAAAACTTAACAGCTTTTCATATTCACTCGTATAAAAATGTTCGGCTTAGGCACGGCTCCCTTCTTGGTTGGTTGCTCTAGTCCCGAGTTCCACATCAGGCCTCGTTTTACCTCTTGCCACACTTGCATGCCGCCTTTGTAAAGAGGCCGTGAGGGAATAACGTAGACTTTACCTCAACAAACCAAGCAGATGGGTAATTTTATGACTATAGCTGACTGCCTTAGTAATTTTATGACTATAGCTGACTGCCTTAGTCATTTTATGACTATAGCTGACTGCCTTAGTCATTTTATGACTATAGCTGACTGCCTTAGTACTTTTATGACTATAGCTGACTGCCTTAGTAATTCTATGATATAGCTGACTGACTTAGTAATTTTAGAATAGCTGCCTGCCTAGTAATTTTATGACTATAGCTGACTGCCTAGCAAATTGTAGGACGATAGCTGACATGCCTTCGTCGTTTTATGACTATAGTGACTGCCATAGTAATTTTATGACTATAGCTGACTGCTTAGGCAATTTTAGGACTATCAGCTGACTTGCCTTAGTCATTTAGACTATAGCTGAATGGCCTTAGTATTTTATGACTATAGCTGACTGCCTAGTCATTTTATGACTATTAGCTGACTGCCTTAGTCAGTTATGACTATAGCGGACTGTCTTAGTAATTTTATGAATATAGCTGACTGCCTTAGCAATTTTTTATACTATAGCTGACCTGCCTTAGTCATTTTATGACTATAGCTGACTGCCCTTTAGTCATTTTTATGACTATAGCTTACTGCCCTTAGTCATTTTTTAATGACTATAAGCTGAACTGCCTTATCATTTTATGACTATTCTGACTGTCTTAGTCATTTTATGACTATAGCTGACTGCCTTAGTAATTTTATGACGATAGCTGACTGCCTTAGTAATTTTATGACTATAGCTGACTGCCTTAGTCATTTTATAACTATAGCTGACTGCTTTAGTAATTTTATGACTATAGCTGACTGCCTTAGCAATTTTATGACTATAGCTGACTGCCTTAGTCATTTTATGACTATAGCTGACTGCCATAGTAATTTTATGACTATAGCTGACAGCTTTAGTCATTTTATGACTATAGCTGACTGCCTTAGTCATTTTATGACTCTAGCTGAATATTGCCTAGTCATGTTTTATGACTCTAGCTGACTGCCATATAGTCATTTTATGACTATAGCTGACTGCCTTAGTCATTTTATGACTATAGCTGACTGCCTTAGTCATTTTATGACTATAGCTGACTGCCTTAGTCATTTTATGACTATAGCTGACTGCCTTAGTAATTTTATGACTATAGCTGACTGCCTTAAAGTGAAGGACAAAAGTTATTTTTAAAATGAGTGGTTAACAATTGGCTTGCCAACTAAAAGTAGTGAACGCAATGTTGCGTAAGTAAGGCTGACATAGAAACATTATCGCTGAATGACCTTCGGGTCCCAGTGCTTGGGACTGGATTGGGTTATAGAATTTAGGCCAACGGCCAAGCGCTGGTACCTATGAGGTCATTCAGTGCTGAAAGGGAAATTGACAGAGAGGTTTAAAAAGTGTGACAGGCGGAAAACCTCAAAGCAGTAGCACTATGAATCAATTGTTAAGAGAAGATGGAAAGTCAGATGGAAGAAAGAATATCCACGGAGGTACAGAAAAAGGAATGAAAGAGGTTGCAGCTAGGGGACAAAGGGACGCTGCAAAGAACCTCGAGTAATGCCTACGGTGTACCACGTGAGGTGAACTAACGGCACTACACCCCTACGGTAGCCAGCGCGTGGGGTACAAATCTGAATACCAGACATTCATTCAGAGAAATGGTGCTTGGAAGGTGTAGAAGTGTTAGATTATAAAAATAAAAAAGATCAAGGACATAATGCCAAGGTTCACAAAGGTTAATGAAACCATACAGTGCTCTGCATAATTATGTAGTAAAAAAGTGACTTCACATATCGATGGCAAGTATAAAAAATGTAATACTATCCTTAAAACTAAAATGCAGTATTGAAGCAACAATAACAAGTAACAGTTCCGAAACGGCTTAAAATAAACAACAAGACAGAGAAACTACTTACATGATTTACAGTGCGGATGTACAGATATATATACAGCATTGATTAAGTTTACTAAGACATCCTTTGCCCAAAAAGGCAATTCTCAAAGACTAATTCTACGTGGAGATTTATTTTAAGAATGGTTATGTCGAGAGAGAATTATCGGTTAATTAAACAAAAAATTATTGGTTTCTGCATATCGAGTGTCTTGGTAACAAACTTTTAATTCTCAATCATTAAGCAAACAAAAACTTTAGTTTTCTTCTGAAGATTGAAAAAGAAAACCACAAAATCACTATGTATTACGTGTTTACTTATAAGTATTTAGGGCCTGAAAGTACTCAGAGTGTTGAGTAAAATAAAATGTGAATACTTATAAGTAAACACGTTATACACAGTGATTTTGTGGGTTTCTTTTTCAATCTCAATAATTCCCATTAATTTCGTAACCCTTAGCTGTCCAGCTTCTTAGGGGAGACTGGTCTGACCAGAACCCACTGAGATGTCCTGTGTGTGACAATGCATCTCGGTTATCTACATAGTTAAGTCCTAACCCGATAAAGTTTCACTTCTTTCATCGGTATTTCAATTGAAAATCTTTATCATATTTACCTTACATGTATAACGAAAGGGTAACAACGGGTATCATTGATCTCCTGCAAGTATACTAGACCTCTTCGTTTTCGTTAAAGAAAATCTCGCTGATAAGCGAATGAGCACAGCTGTTATGAATTGGCTTCATGTATTCCAGTTTACTCTAACCAAACGTCCTGGGACCAGATCTCATCGTCGCTTGGAATTATATTAGTACTACCATTTCAAAGTAATGTTAAACATTAGTACCCTTAAAAAAAAGGATCTTATACCATGACTATTTTCGTTGGTTCTTGAAAATAGGCAAACTGTAGAATCGATGATTCTAATGGCGAGATGAAGAGATGACAGAATTCCAATATTTTGAGGCGGCTATTGGCGAATACTTCTTCGTCTTCAATTTTTCAACTGTAGTCTTGGCTTGGGTCCCATCGCTAAAACAGATGTCTATTGTCAACACTGAAATATTCTTGTTCTGAAGGTACAGAAGTATAGATTTTTTTCTTACTGTTGAACGGTCCGGTGTTAACTTTGTCTATACCAAGGCACTTCGATACTCGATACGTACTTATAAATTCAAAATTATTATTTAAACGTCTACCATAATCGACATATTCAAAGTTAGGACTATACTCTGCAATAATTAATGTTTAGAAGATCTTCGACATAATAACTGCGTTGCTGAATAATTTCAGCCAAAGAATATATAAAAAAATTTCTCTCGATATAACCACCCGTAAGAAGAGGACAGAGTACACAAGGAATTTGCTTTTGGATATTAAAATGGCACCACACAATATGACCTCAACAATCAATATACATACATACATACATACATACATACAACATAACACACATATCATACAATACATACATATATATTATATATATATATATATATATATATATATATATAGGCTTATAATTATACAATTATCATTACATATTTCTATACGTTTTCTCCAGGTCTTACTCCTTTTTGCCAGAAGGTGTCGTAAGCCAAATTTAATTATATTCAAGTAAACACTTTCTGATACACAACTAAATGGAAATTACATATAACGTACTTTTGTTCTCGACGCAAATTTCAGCTGACGGGGACTAATATGGATCTTAAAAAAAAAAAAAGGACACCTTTTGGAAAAGAAAACGTCGCTACAGACTTGAAAATACAGACCCCTAAGTAGTATACAGATTGAAAATCAGCTTGAATGGCGTAAGAATGAATTCGGGTTATCACGCTGGACTTCAGTCACCCTGAAGGGTGACGTCGGCATCACGCGAAAACACTGATCACCACGTGAAAACTCAAGTTGCAACTCGAGGAGGAACTTAGTTACCACATGATGACCTCATGTTCAATTCGAAGAAGGGCGTCCTCTTCGAATAGTGACCCTTTTCAAGACAGAAAACTAAGAAAGGTCATCACACGAGACGACTCTGGTTCGTCACTGAGGCTTCGTCAGTCCGACAGAAGGACTTTTCAAAGACCCACTCCACACTTTCTAGACTTCCTTAGAAAAGACTGAACAAAGTCCTACTCGAAAAGTCTTCAGAACCCAAATCAAAGATTTCCAGAAGTCCCTCTTTGGACTTTTCTGAAGACCTTCTCAGAAAGGATTTTACGAAGTCCTATTCCAGAAGTTTTTCGAATCCAAAATCAAACCGTTCCAAAATATGACAAGAAAAATTTAATTTCGAACTACTACATAAAACCTAAAATTCCAGTTGGAACACATTCGCAGGGATGTTAAATCCTATCCAGGATGGACTAATTTTCCAAATTGCTAATCGAGAAGTTTTACGCAAGAAATTTCTAAAAGTTTGCCCTGGAAAACATTCAAGTCCTATTCACAAAGGACACGGCTAGGCTTTGCTCGAGCAAGACTTTCAAAGGTTTCTCTGAAAGACTCCTGAACCTAATGATAAACAGAGTCATCTCCTGCAGACCCTAATTATCTCCCCCAAAGTGGCCCTCAAGTAGTTATCCCACGATGACTTTCCGGATCACCAGAAGCTCTTCAGTCAGCTCTCTTTGCCAAACTTCCTGGTCCCTCCTTCTTCCGAAAGATGGCCCGGAAAAAAGTCATCGGGCGTTGACTTCTTGAGTTCCCAAACCCAAGAACCCCTCCCCCCTAATTCCAACCCCTTCCCCAAAGGTGTTCCTTCTACCAGCCTCTACGCGAGGAGGACCTTTGAGGCTACCACATGAGGTCATCATGGTCGACGGCTCATAGGGAGTAGCCTCCTTTTTCATTGTGGAGGCGTCGCTTCGAGGAAGAGGTCCTCTTGTAGCCGACCTTGTCCTTGAGCTTGTGGATGATGTGGATGCAGAGGACGACGCACATCAGCTGGAGGCCTCCTACGGCAGCCAGGACGGAGCACCAGATGGCTTTGTTTTCGTTCATCCAGAACTTGAGAGGAGCTCCACAGCCATTCTGGGGAAACAATGGTTACATTAGCGCTCGTTACTGTGAGGCAAAATAGAAAATCAAAATGTTATACTTCTAAAAGCTTTTTTTTTCATATGGTATAACATACAATCAAAATGTTTTGTTATTTCATTTTCAAGTGGCAGAAAGAATGATGTAAATAGTTATAGTACTCACTATTTCATTCCATACTGCTGAATGAACAATGACAAAAATTCCATTACTTACTATCTAATATTATAAGGTATGATGAATAATGAAAAATCTGTTATTTATCACTGAATGAGCATAATGAATACTAAGAATGATAGAGCCAAGACGTTATTTTTCTGTGGCAGAATGAACAATCACAAAGTAAAAGGCAGAGACCAGTTCTTTTCAGGTACAGAGAATAACAAAAATAAAGAGAGTCAACTTGACTAAAACACTGCGAGTATTTAAAATCTCCTGGATACTGAAAATCCATATTCATAAATGAATGAATGAGTTATCTGTGGATTTCAATTGGCTTTCGCACTTTTAAGCAAAGTGACACTTGGCACTGTCCCGAGCGGGAAACTACTGAGAGCCTACAGGTAAAACATTAATATATGACTGGATTTTTAATCATCAGATGATGATCTTGATAAATATGGAAAGACAGGAAATCGCCAATGAAGAACTGGGAAAAAGAGTGACCATCCCGAGAAGGTGAAAACAAGCTCATTCTACAGTTTAATGGTATTATATATTTCACAAATTATATGGACTTTTATGCCTCAATGGCCTCTAACTCATCAGCTTCCTATTATTTTTGGATACAGTAAGAACGTTGAAAGCCAAAAGAGTATTAATGTAGAAATTTCCTTTTTGGTGGGATTCGAACCAATGCACGTTAGATGACTGACCTACCACTCTACACCATGTGGGACGTAATGACAGCTAAAAATCAACTTAGTAAGATAGATATTTTGGAGGCAGATGGAAAGGAAAATCTAATGTTCTTATGTAGCTTAGC
>NC_087209.1:76645698-76683198 GCF_015104395.2 Macrobrachium nipponense
AGCTCTGGGGCACAATCAGCCATTCAGCACTGAAGACGGTGAAAGGAGGGAGTTGGAGTGGTTGGACAGCAAGATGAAGAGAGCCAGAAAATAAAGGAGATGACTTACAAGAAACTAAAGGTTGCAATGAGAAGGAATAGTTAAAGAAGTTGGACAGCAAGTTTGAAGGTAGGGAACAGGAATGAAGGTTGAGTATAAGGATATAAAGTGGGAGCAGCTAGGGGCTTAAGGGACGCTGCGAACACTCTTTAGTAATATAATGCCTACTGTGCACCACTTGAGGTATAATGAAGGCACTCACGGGGAAATGAGAAGGGAGGCTGGACGTAAGTGGAGATTTGAAGAAGACAAAGCACAAGAAAGACAGGAGTGGCGGAGCCTAAGAGCCGCTGCCCATGAAACTTTACCTACGACCCGGTGGGGACCTGTCCTATATCGTTGCCAGATGCACGATCATGGCTAACTTTAACCTTAAATAAAATAAAAAAAAAAACTACTGAGGCTAGAGGGCTGCAATTTGGTATGTTTGATGATTGGAAGGTGGGTGATGAACATACCAATTTGCAGCCCTCTAACCTCAGTTGTTTACAAGATCTGAGGCAGAAACAGTGCGGACGGACAGCCAAAGTCGGCACAATAGTTTTCTTTTTACAGAGAACTAAAAATCAAAGGTGTAGGTCCACTCACCCTCATTTGCAAGATGTTGAGAGCGATGATGCCGCCGATTTCCGATGCGATGACTAAAATCAGCAGCACCAGATACTGAAAAAAAGAAAGAACGGATAAGTGAAACTGAATGACACTTACCACAGATCTTGGGAGACTCGTGCAAGGGCAGATGGATCAGTACTTTCATGTTCCATCACTGTTTCTTATATTTATCTACGTGAAAATCATTGAGCATACAATTAGATTCTAAAAAGTCGTGTTAGAATGAGGCCCGGGAGCAACAAGGTGACGGAGGGTCAATGGGAAATGGTTTATAAAATGAAACATCAATCAAGGCGAATGCATAACCCGAAAGCTGATCAACTGATAAAAGAGTTTACAAATGATGAATCATTTGTATTCTCTTTTATTTCCGGATGTATCCAACACATATTATGAATCTATATTATCATGTAATGTTGCATTTCACTGAAATTATTATGATTACATGACCATGTAAAATTCAACTTTCTCATAATGAACCAAAATTTATAACCGAATATACCGTAAACAACCCTTTTTTTATCTACTTTAGTTTCACATGGCCCTCAGTAACAATGCTGTAGCAATAATAATCAATGTTACCCAGTTCCCCTGACTAATAAATAGTTAAACCACTTCATTAATAATAACTTTGTAGCAATAATCAAGAACACACATTAAATGGTGATGATTTTCCCCTATTATTTCGGTAAATTCCACTAATCACTAAACAAATTTCGTGGCGTTAATTATAAGTCTGGATAACTCTTCCTAACAATTCAGAGATTCCCCATCATCCTCGTATCAGCCTCATTAACAACTTCGTTGTAATAATAATCAACCAATTCTGTGCTTCACCTTCTTCCTTATTTTCAAGTCTCTCCGATTTGATGGCTGCAAAAGCTCTAAAATGTGTTCCCTGAAGTGCTCTTGAACGGGTTTGCTGAAGGTTTAGAGGCTAATGAATAAGGATATAATTAAACTTAAGGTGACCCAAGCAGTGAATTAGTTGTAAATGGGATAATTAGTGGTTATTAACTGTAGTGGGTCTCAGACAAGGTTATGATGGGGCAAGGGGTTAGTAGCCTTAAGGTGAGTTAACATTAGTCTTCACCGCATCCTGCATACGTTAGACTCATCACCAACTCCTCTCAAATTTTTGTTAGCCCCGCCTACTGGACTGCTCATCAAGACTCACGCCACACCACTAACTCACCCTAATGAGCAGGCCAGTAGGTGGGGTTAACAAGAATTTGGGAGGAGTTGGTGATGAGTCTTAACGTATGTAGCGTGTGGTGAAGCCTAGTGAAACACACCTTCTACTGATATGCCACCAGAAGCACCCTTTTTGAGGAAGAGGCGAATGCAATATGTATGTATGTATGTATGTATGTATGTATATATATATATATATATTATATATATATATTATATATATATCTATACATGTGTATATCTGTAGAGAGAGAGGAGAGAGAGAGAGAGAGAGAGAGAGAGAGCCTCATACAATCGCACCTGATCATTCGCGTAGCACAAGCCATTAGCGTTAACATCGAAAGATGGAACTGATCACGCTCGAGCAAGGCGCAAAAATTCTGTTACGTCTAAAAAGACGTCGTGCGTTTAAAACGCCTCGTTTTCTGGACTATTGAAAACAGCGAGAGAGAGAGAGAGAGAGAGAGAGAGAGAGAGAGAGAGAGAGAGAGAGAGAAATAAAACGTACTGCCGAATAAAAAAGTGAAAAGTGACTTGAAAAGTGAAAGTCGAAAAGAAAAAAAGAAAAAAGAAATGAATGGGCCAGAAGAAAAAATGCGTAAAAGATAATGTAAGGTAAAAACAAAAAAGAGAAAGGCTAAGAAACTTGACAAAATAGAAAGCTGTAAATGCCGAGTAAGAAAGGATAAAAAAAAGAGAGAAAAAGAAAGTCAGAAAATTTAACAAAAGAAAGACAAAATGAGATTTGAAAGCCGCTTGAGGTTTTGTGTTTTGCAAAAACGCTGACAGACAGAAAGACAGACAGACATGCCGCTCTAAGGCAGAAAAGCTTGTTAACTTAACAAGGCACCAGTGAAAGTGACGGACAAAGAGAGTGTTTGTGAAAGGGGAATCGGGCAAGCATGCACAAACGACAAACAGAGCGCATAATTTTCTAAGAAAAATGTTTTATGTTCCAAACAAAATTATTCGTATTATTATTTACTCTTGTTTAAGGTACCCAGAGTTGAGTTCTTATGAAAGGAAATTTCTATTTTGACAGATATTTGAAGTACTTATAAATGTTTTATGGACAAAAATATATAATTTCTCTCAAAATATTTCAAAAATGATTAGTAAACAAAATATATTATAAGAAGCCAGGCATTTTTTCGTAAGTCTTGATATTATCAAAATAAACAAGCCAAGATTTTTTTTCCTAAGTTTTGATATTATTAACTCTTGATATTCCGCAGGAAATAAATGACGTGTTAAAAATGATCAGATTTCTTTCAGAAATCCGAAAATTATTTGTGAATATTGATATATTAATCTTACTTTCATTTTGAAGCTGAATTGTTATTGCCGAGAATATTCTGAATTATTTTCTATCTTTAACTCTATTCGAATTTTGCTTTTTAACTAAGAGAACTTCGAATACTGATTATTATCGAAATTTACAGCACGACAGGATCATGGTTATGATTTGAAAACTTCAGAGTGCTACCATTACCAATGCTAAAAGAAAAAATGACCTCCAGTTCAGTGAAAACAAACTAACCAGACTTAGATAATAATAATAAATTATTATTATTATTATATAATTATTATTATTATATTAATTATTATATTATTTATTATTATTATTATAAATACTCATAGTAGCATGAGTCTTAAAATGGAGAAACAGATCCACAATTCTGCATGTGTATAAATCTAATTAGAAATATATTTAACTTTATTTATAAATACATTTGTACACATACACAATTGTGGTTTCTCCCTTATTATTATTATTTTATTTATTATTATTTATTTTATTATTTATTATTCATTATTTATTTTATTATTATATTATTACAAAAATCTTTCAAGACTTTGGTAACTAACATTCATACATAACTGATGATTCGCAGATGGACCTCCTATGCTTTAAACTCCACAAAGCTAGCCATTTCCTGATGCAACACTGAATGCTCATCAGCAGCACGTCGGATTCCCTGTACACATTAAGCCACTCACCTTTTTCCTCCTCTCACTCTCACGCTTCCTGAATGTTAATTAAGACCTCTCCACTCCAGTACTCTTTTGCTACTTTATAATCTGTTACTATTATTAATCAAAAGAAGACATAGTTGGACAAATCTTCCATTTCAGCTTGGCACATTTCTTTCATTCACCTGCATTCATTGGAAGGGTACTGAAGGACACACACACACACACACACACACACACTCGCACAAGTGTGATAAAGTCTATTACGGACAAACCGGTAAATCTCTTTCACAACTTCTCAAACAGCACCAATATTCTGTGAGAACTGGGCAAATATCGAATGCATTATTCGTACATATGAGAGATTTAGATCATCCTATTAACTGGAGTCGAGCAAGAGCCTTAATCCCATGTAATGACACAGTTAAAAGGAATATCATTGAATCTTGTTTCATCAAGTAAAATAATGGAAATGTTCTAAATTTAAGTCTTGGTTTATTTAAACTTGATGCCTTCATAATGAAAAAAGTTGTAGATAAATATAAGCAACAAAATTAATATATGCAGTTTTTACATGCTTTGGACTATATGGATACGTTGTAGTTTCTGTTAGGGTTAACTCTATGTTTAGGTTTGTGACCGTGTGGATAATCCGATTAATCCTGGATTATCTCTTTTGATTTTTTAAAACTCCTTTTGAACAATTAACCATCTGGTATTCTTGATCTTTCTGTTTACATGATAACTTTCTTTCCAACTGTATTTCATTCGTTCCTTGACAATGTCTTAGGAAAGACGAAAGCGCTTGGATTTCTGCCTATCATTTTCCTGTGGTATTTGCTTATTTAATGAGGTCACATGCATCTACTGTGATTTTCTAAGCACAAACACACACACACACACACAAATATATATATATATATATTATATATATATAATATATATAGATATATATATATATATATTATACGACTGGTAAAATGTTTTGTTACAACAGAATTCCATCTAATGACAAGAGCCCATAAAAACGCCAAAATATAGAAAGTAAGTACTATATTTCAAAGACTGTTGTCTCTCTCTTCAGGTAAGTAATGAATGAGAAAAGTTACAGAAAAGGTGGTATTTATACCAAGAGATCCATCCACAGGTAGTCATATTAGGTCATCCCCACTGATAATTCCGCTTTAATCTTCTTAAGTGTTGGTTGAAGGAAGACTTTATCTATGATATCTGAACCACAGGCGCCCTTTGAGATGTTCATTGCCTGTCTTTGAATAATCAACCCTGACTCTATCATCTGTCTTTTGTACCGACATTTGCTGCTATAAATTATAGGCAACAAATTCCAGTTTATTCGGCGGTTATGGTTATCTATATGGTTAAGAATAGCTGAGCTCTGTTGTCCATAACTAACTGACAGTTTATGTTGTATTAATCTCTGGGGAAGTGACTTTCCTGTAAAACTGATGTAAAGCTGGTCACAGTCTAGGCATGGGATTTCATATACTCATGTGTTCTTGGGATTGTGTTTTGTTGGACAATCCCTAAGGACACAGGAGTATACAAAATCTCATGCCTGGACTGTGACCAGTCTTACATCGGTTTTACAGGAAAATCACTTCCCCAAAGATTAATACAACATAAACGGTCACTTAGGTATGGACAACAGAGCTCAGCTATTTTCAACCATATAAATAACCATAACCACAGGATAAACTGGAATTTGTCACCCATAATTTATAGCAGCAAATGTCGGTACAAATGCCAGATGATGAGTCAGCCTTGGTTAAACAAATACAGGTAATGTACATCTCAAAGGGCTCCTGGGATTCAGATATCATAGATAAAGTCTTCCTTCAACCAGTGCTTAAGAAAATGGCTACCTGTGGATGGATCTCTTGGTATAAATACTGCCTTTTCTATAACTTTTCTCATTCATTACCTATCTGAAGAGAGAGACAAGAAAGTCTATGAAATATAGTACTTATTTTCTATATTTTGGAATTTTTATAGGTTTCTTTTATTAGATATTATGTGCATATATATATATATATACATAAATACACACACAAATTTATATATATATATATATATATATATATATATATATATATAAGAGATCCTCACGTGAAAATGAAAGAAGGAGGTACCAAGACTTTCAACTTTTATTCCAAAGTCATCTTCAGGGTACTGAAGATGACTTTGGAATAAAAGTTGAAAGTCTTGGTACCTCCTTCTTTCATTTTCACGTGAGGATCTCTTATATACTTCACCCACGGGACCATTGTGGAACTGCAAGAAGATATATATATATATATTGTGACGATTATAGATCATTTCGTCTACCCAGCAATTAATTAATTAGTTTGATTTATAAAATGGCAGCCATCTTCCTCCAAATATCAGCTGATTTTGGGCGGCGGGGGGGAAACCAACGCTAGCCGTCCAGGGTTAAGAATTTCCTGTGAGAAGGGAGAATATAGTCTTTTGTCAGCTTTAGGGACGTATCTCGAAGGGAAGGATGTAGGCAGACTGGCACTTCTTAGACCTATACCTTAAGCTCTTTTTCCTGTGAACCCTCTGCTGGCTGTATGTTCTGTTTCCAGGATCTGCCCTGCTCGTGGGGGGTTAAGCTGATTCCCAACACCCAGGCAAAACGCCTGCGATCTGCCCAGTCGTCTCCAGACGTTGACCTCGGACGGATGTCCGACCACCTGCCTTCCATTTAGGCCTATCCACGGCGTAGTGGCGCGCCAAACGACCCAGGCCTAAGACAAAGCCAGGCCAAATTTTTCTACAAAGATCCACTGAACACGACATCCAGGTACGTCTTGTGAAACAGCATATTGCCAGTCCCTTACATCCTATTATCTATTTGATCCCCATTTTCCCAATTCAATTTCAAAACTCATCCCTTTGTTCCCTCTCACTGCCTCATGGCCGCATGCTTCCCCTTGTGTGATCGTCCCAGACAAATGAAGTCATTGCATACCTCAGTGAAACATTAAAGTTCCTTCTCCCCAGTGTTAGAGAACTAAACAATTGAAATTGGGCAATAAATCCTTTTTTCTTTTATCTTGTTTAATCTGGGATTCTTTTTCCAGATTCCCTGAGTCACGTGCCAAGTCTCTCTGCCCGCAAGTGTTGCATTACCCAAGTTTATGAAACCAGCTTGTATGAATTCCATTTTGAGCCAGCTATTATCCATTTGTGAGAGATTATAAGTCCCAACGTGTGGACGCTGCATTTACTTTTCTCCAGGCCAGTACGAGCCTTTTGTAAATAAATAGCTGTAAAGTATTTAGCTGAGTTTCTGGCGACCTGTTGCTCTAGAGTAAATATTCACTAATAATCAGTTTTACGGTAAGTTCAATTAATTTCATCTTGTCCTCCCTCAATTATTTCTGTTTACGTATCGAGCCTCTCTCAAGGCCGGGCTCATACGTAAATATATATATATATATATATATATATATATATATATATATATATATATATATATATGGGTGGGTGATTGTGTGTGTGTGTGTGTGTGTGTTTTGCGTGTATAGCGAACGAAATACCTCGACCATACATGAACGCTTAACTTATAGTTTCCGCAATTTTCAAAAATTTAATTTTGGAAGGCAATTGGCAATAGAATCCTGTGGAAATACTACAAATACGTGGGAAAACGAATGACGTTCTTTTCCACTTCAAGACTCGAACTCGATTTGGAAGAGAACCGTTGTCAGCGCCTAAATAACCGGACTGCAGAAAAAGTAAAAAAAAAAAAACTGATCTCAGTTCAAACGTATAAATATGTGACTCATACATACATTTACTTGAGCTATAACGACCCATCACCACTCTGGTATTGCAGCGTTAAGGGGTTCTCAGTTTTCACGCAAAGTTAACTGGATTTACAAACAATACATACACATAAACACACATATATACTACTATATATAGACAAGCAAAATGCTATTCAAATTACGTAGTACCTACGCTTTGCTCTAGTTATGCTGCTCGCTATCGTATTGGACCACGGATTAAAGCACAATCGTTCTCACACTAGTTCCCGCACAGACGTTCCCGTTGTCGAAATTATGAGCAACAGCAAATAAAGTAACAGCAGGCAACATTAAACACCTGACAAGCAATCACACAGCCAGCAGCGTACATCGAAGGCACGCTGCAATTTCTTCGTACGAACGCCAGTCAATCGCGGAAGTCAACTTGGCAATAATTGTTTATTGTTGTTGTTATGTTGCGTTACGAAAGGCGAATGGGGGAGATAAAGGGTCAATTGCAGGAAATCAATCACCGCTCGGTCGGAGATAATCGCTAAAAGAAAATAAATTAATGAAAAAAAAGTGACAGTCACGTAGCGATTAAATGGCAACCGTGTTCGGTTACCACACAGCGTTATTAAGCACGCTTATAGTATTACTTTTTAAGCATTATTTTTTGTCTGTATCTGCCTTATCTTTTAAGAGTATCTTTCATCATTTTTCGAGGGATTTTCACTTTCCAAGTCATTTTCATGTACACTGAATCGATCCCAAATGCGGGTTGGTGGTGTAGGGGCATATGCAACTCAACATTCTTCCTCATCCACAAATCGATTTATTTTCTGCTGATCTACGTAGTGATAGGTCAGTTGGATACCTGGTATTTAACCCACTGAGTTAGGTCATGCCCACAGGACTAGCTGAGAAACGGGAGGGTAACTCCTCAGGAGATAATGGGTAGAGCTGAGTTTATATATATATATATATATATATATATATATATATATATATATATATATATATATATATATATATATAAAACACTGTGTGTACATATAATCAACAGTAGACCGTTTCCCATAATAACGGAAGAATCCATTGTATAATGGACAAGATAAGTCACTGACGCATTCACCCATTAGCTGACAAATCAAGGATGAACCACTGCGCAACAATCTATATATATATACACACACACACTCTGTATATATATATATATAATATATATATATATATATATATATATATATATATATATATATATATAAAACTTGTAACCCAAAGCTCTCCTTGAAAACTATACTATACAAAGACCGTGCGAATTTTTGAGGACGTTGCCAGCTTGGCCATTCTCGTGAGAATTCGGGCATTACCGCATACTGGGCCACTGAATGTCTCATAACCAGATCACATCAAGTTAGATGACTAATCATGCACCATTGGGTTTCACATCTGGTACTGAGGAGGCGGCCATATCGTGGTAGAAGTTTCTGCTTTTAAGAATCAGCTATGACGACGGAAATGATGCTACCTTATTTTTCTAAAATGCTGAACTTATGTTGTTTTTTCCGTTTAGTTTCAATGCTGAACTTGTGTTGTTTTTTCCATATCGTGGTAGAAGTTTCTGCTTTTAAGAATCAGTTATAACGACGGAAATGATGCTACCTTATTTTTTAAAAATAAGGTTTAGTTTCAATGCTGAACTTGTGTCGTTTTTTTCTTCTGCGATTTATAACGTACCAAACTATCGTTTACATTCGTCGTAAAATAACGAAGGAATGTTATTCTTGTAGCTATCTAAAATGAAACGAAAACTGATCGTAAAATATAATTCATGGGAAAATACTGATGTGTCAACAAGATGATGAAATATTAAAGTAGTCTCTTTAATAGTCACATATAAAGTAAATGTAGAACAAAATCTCAAGTCTGTTTATTTATACCTGCTGCGACTGAGAGTTATGCACAATAAACCCTTTTCCCTTTCTGTCGGTACGTGAGTGTGTCCCGTACCGCATCCATAAACATGGCGATCTGGTGCGCTTTCACCGAAAAACATCAATAAAAACAACAGAAGCCCGAAAGACCACAAAAAAGCCCGCAATTTCCGTCGCCCGACTTGGAAAGGGCTTTCCATGACTCTATGGACCAGATGTTCGACGATAATCGAGGATATTCCTTTTCTTTACTTTTACCGCGCTGGCTGCATGGCAGGCCTCTTTGTAACCCACTGTCGTTCGCAACATTGTCCAAAGGAAATGCTTTCGGTTCAGAATGTTCAATATATAACTGCAGTATCGGCGATAAAGGGATCCTCTCTTTTGCATAGGTGAATCTATCTCTCTTTTAATTTTTCGTTCTGAAGGAAGTGGTGAATTCTAACGTGATCACCGCTTTTTTTTTTCTCTCTCTCTCTCTCAAAGCAGTGCCACTACAGTACGGACAGACCTATTAGTTTCATGAAAATGCGGAAGTACAATTGTTTTCATGCCAACCAGCTACCTGGTTTGTAAAAGAATGAGAAGTCAGTAAGTAGCCTGACTTGGATGGGATAAACAGGGTCCGGAGCACCATATGACGTCATAAGCCGAGATGCGCAGGTTCGCACTAGCCACGCATACAAAGGTTTTGCAAGTAACATTACCCGATTAGTCACTTTCATCAAGATGATGAACTTTCATTACGGAGTGGATTAAGGATGACTGACTTTCATTCAAGGGAGATTTTCTACCTTTGATACAAAGCCTGTGAAACATTATTCACGTTCTTTCGAAAAATGATGAATGATTATTCAATGTCTTTACGTAGGAGTGGAATACTATTCACTTTCATCAGAGACAAACGAAAGATGACACATCAAGAAGTCATTGTACTGTATTCGCCTTAAATGTCGTGGCACTGAAAAATTGTTAATACCTTTCATAATTAGGGTGAATACAGTAGGCAAGGAAAGTTCATTCACTTTCATTACAAAAGGTGGTTGAATTTTCCCTCTCATTTCAAAGCCAACGAAAGTGACGAAGTGAAAGTGTGGTCTTCCGGCACAATATAATCCGTTTCTTTTTCCTATGGTGATTTTTTGGCGGCAGATGCAATCTTTCTCCGGCTCTCTGGAGCAGACAATAGACGCGGCTATATTATTTCGAACAACGGAATCGGAGACAGCGGAACTTTTATTCATGTTATCTTTATTTTATAATTTTTCGCTTTGATCTCTTCCGCGAGTTTTGCACTGCGATATAATTTTACCACTAAGTTTTTCATTTACTCCGTACGTAATTATAATAAAATTAAGTAATGGTTATATTTTACTTGTGTAATAGACGTAAATCTCTCTCGATCGATCGATCGTTATGCGTTCACACACGAACACGCACACAAAGACTCAAAAGCGCACAGACCTTCATGTATTTCATGGCACACAACACAGTCAAAGACACACACACACACACGTGAGTATGCATGCACATGGTATAATTACGAATATATGTATTAATACATATCATTAAAGAAGACTGAAATGGTTTGGTCATGTCATGAGAAGAGAAGATGAACACGTATGTAAGAGGGTTATGAACATGTAGGTGGAGGACAGAAGAGGGAGGGGAGGGCCAAAGTTCGGGTGGAAAGATAAATTATTGAATGAAATGAAGGAAAAGGGTCTAAGAGAACAAGATGTACAGGACAGAGGAAGATGGAGAAGGCTGACTAGAAACAGCGACCCAGTATAGAAATGGGAAAAGCTGAAGGCAAAGAAGAAGATGGTAAGTATTAATGCAAATTAGCAAACACTGGCAGACAGAGTTCCTGTCCATAGATATTATATCAGCACAGTCTTTTATCGCAATGTTCTAAATTTAAGTTCTACTTATCAATTTACTGTAAAATAAAATGATAATAATAATAATAATAATATAATAATAATAATAATAATAATAAATAATAATAATAATAATAATAATTCTTGCTCGTCTCCATCATTTCACACGCGCACACAAAATTGGAAAAGTGTTAACAAAATCTCGCGTGTCTTACGTTAATTTGAAAGCGGTCAAGTAGTATCTTCTTGATTTCAGTTGTTCAAGTTACCTTAGTCAAGTCTCATGAAAGTCATTTTCCATTATTATTATTATTATTGAAAAAGAAACCCAAAAAAATCACTGTGTATAACGTGTTTACTTATAAGTGTTGAGTAAAATAAAATGTAAATACTTATAAGTGGGTTTCTTTTCAATCTCCTGAAGGAAATGAAAGAAGTTTTTGTTTTATTATTATTATTATTATTATTATTATTATTATTATTATTATTTATTATTATTATTATTATTATTATTATTATTATTATTATAATGGATAAACAAATCCATAGTTATGTATGGGTACAAATATATATTTAAAAATAAATCTAAACAGAGAGTTATTGGGAATCTGTTTTACTATTCCCTTTTTCACTTATCAAAAACGGGAACCAACAAGATTCCCGATAACTCTCTGTTTAGATTAATTTTTTAATATATATTTGTACCCATTCATGACTATGGATTTGCTTCTGCACTTTAAGACTACTACTATTATTTTTGTTCCCTATCTCAATCACCCTTTTCGACTGGGTGGTATTTCTGGGCTTGGCCGTGTCGCTCCGTGAAATAGGTTCCTTTAGCACTATTTCTAAGGTAAAATATTGCTAAATTTATAGCGTGAGGTTCCGGGTTGCATCCTGCCTCCTTATAGGAGTCCATCACTTCCCTCACTATGTGCACTGTTTCTAGGAGCACACTCTTCTGCAAGAGTCCTGGGGGATACTTCGGCATCTAGTTTTTTCCAGGTTCCTTTTCAGGGATCATAGGACCGTGCCTAGTGTCCCCATGATTATGGGTAGGTGCAAGTTCCAATGACACATCCCATATCCTTCTTATTTCTATTTTCAGGTCTTGACTTATAAATTTTTTTCGCTTTCTTTCTCATCTAATCTGGTGTTCCATGGTACTGCGACATCGTCATTATTATATTATTATTATTATTATTATTATTATTATTATTAAATGTACAGAAACAATCATACGGAACAAGTCTATACAAGCAGATAGGCTAAGCACGAAACCAACCACTTCACGTATCTCACGCACAAAAAAAAAGAAAAAAAAGAAGAAGAAGAAGAAAAAAAAAAAAAAAACCTCCTAGCTCTCAGCCGACTTGATGACAATAGTAATAGGTCCGACCGCCGTAGCACATCCGTCTCGCCGCGTCACACGGACGCTCGCGAAGCCGTGTTCATAAAAGTGTAACGTAACAGTGTTAGGTAATTAAGTGAAAAGACGTCGTACAGCAGCAGAAGAGAGGAGTTTCCCCCGCGGTACTTTCTCAGAAAGTTTGCGCCTTTTTCCGTATAATTAGGCGACATTATGCTTCACGGAAAGACGCGCTTGTGGAGTCACGTGGTCTCTGGCGGAGAAAGTCTCTCTCTCTCTCTCTCTCTCTCTCTCTCTCTCTCTCTCATGCTTCAACCTTATCCGCTACTCTTTTATTCTTTGCTTCTTTCTTCTGTATGAGTATGTGTGTGTGTGTGTGTGTGTGTATTGCTTTCATTTGTATTTTTTTTCCATTTCCAGTGTCGTTTAAACGATATTCTCTTCAGTCATCTCCTTCGCCTTGTGATACACTTCTCGAAGACTAAGTTCGGCTTTTATTAACCTCCCTTTCTTCCATTTAGTACATTTTTTTTCTTTTTTAATTAGTTTTTCCTCCGTCTACATCATTCCAGGTTTTTCATATTGTAGTCTTATCTTATTCATTTACATTCTATATGACATCATTGTCTCTTACTTTTATCCCATTTCTTAAATTCGGCTTTCTTCAAAACTTACTTCACTGCTACATAGGTAGCATACTGTCTTGCCGAACTCTTGAAAGTTGAGTCTAAATGTCAATATTAGGGAGCTGCACGGGTGACCACTATGAATGCAATGCATAGCTATGCATAAAAGCATGCTCACTTTACATCATAGTCAGCACTTGGAAGAGTAACCGCCAATCTCTCAAGGCAGTGCTCAGAACACACCCAGAGTCTTTCACTTTCCTGAAGTCGGCCTAAGACTGGCTGGCGGAAGTCCAACAATGGATCGTATGGGCTTAGGACCTGATCAAAGAGTAGGGCGGATTGTAGCGTTAAAACCAATGTTTTAACAAATCGAGATTGAATATAAAGAGAACGAAGCGTGTGGCGGCGCGTCAGAATGTTAATTAACCAAGATACCAATAGCATGAGTTGTCAAAGCTGCCGATTCCAGGAAATTTAATCTGATTTATCACCTTAATTAAGGCTTAATAAAATATTAATGCTGATAACGTGTAAATTCAGATGAACATTATTAGTCTCAATATTACCTTCACCCAGTTATTTTTCTCACGCCATTCTACGATTGGCCTTCGTGAATTTATTATCAAGTTTACCCATTATTAACATCGAAATAGACGATCACTCGCATTTTCTTACGTTGTTTTCTAAGCCTTTCGTTCAAGGATACTTTCTTAATTTATTTCTGCCATGAGCACTTTCCTACCGGCGCACGCACGCTCAAACCACAGCCGAATTGTACGTAATTAGCAACAGAGAGAAAATGTAAACTAATCATAGATACCGTCTTGCACTCTGCGGCTTCGAAAGGGCTCATTTGGTCGACTTTTATGGCTTTCTTTCATATGGCCTCCGGTGGCGTCACGGAATCCGTAAGTAAAGCTGATAACAACGAAAGTATGTTTCAAACTTTCAAATACGATTTAAAACCTACTCAGACAACGTAATTTCTAAGTGGACTTTCGCCGTCTATATCCTATTATCTTTATAGGGATAAAGCTGGGAAGAAGAAGAAGAAGAAGAAGACGAAGAAGAAGAAGAATACTGTTCTTACCATAAAAAAATGAAAGCAAAATAAGAAAGGGTCAGGGCTGTTACATGGTTACAAACTCGAACCAAGATAACTTCATTCTGCATACTAAAGAAATGGCCAGTGGTGGAAATGGCTTGACCTAACCTAGGCTGGGCATGTCACGACTCGGCGTTATTACCGTTAGGCGCTCATCATTAGTTTCAGGAAAATATACTGCCACGGTTTGTGGGGAAGCGAGGGGCGTTTTACTTTAATTCTAAACATATTCGTATTCTATTTTCGAAATATACCAAATTATGAAGAAACTTGTAATGTTCCAAACATACGAACCTACGCTTTCATATAAGGAATATTCCTACGCTTCACTACCTTCGCAAGTTCTCGACTCGTCTTCGAAAGCAAAATCCTTTCTCATGTATATATATATATATATATATAATATACATATAATTAAAGTGACAGACTGATGTGTATTCACAAGGTTTATATTATAAAAGGAAGAAGATCCTACGGAGATTTTTCTTATCTGGTGACCGATAATTGGAACTAGTTTGCTTAGCGGATGGATATTGGCGTTAACCGTCTCCACATTGGCGGCATTCAAGCTGTAGAATGATAGGCCACGTTAGACCGAACACCCCTTCTTGAAAACCTTGCCAAAAATTCCCTATTATAAAGGTGAGATGTTAACATACGGTTTGCGGTTTATTACTGAAACTATTCACATTGTAGCGAGCCATTTTACCGAATCTGATTGGAACATGAGACGCTCTCTTGAGAGCATTCGTAACCACAATGGCGATTTCAACGTTTACCATTTCACCATTTACCGTTCCATCTTTTACCGTTTCATGTTTTAATATCTTTTGACCATTTCATCTTTTACTATTTCATCTTTTACCATTTTACCTTTTACCATTTCGTTTTTAGCAGGACTGGAGAGAGCCGAGAGTTTTGACTTCGAATCGTGAAACCAAGTTGATGGGCGGAGCCGGAAGGCGCAATAAAACACCAAACGAATCTGGTACGTCATTAAATCAGTTTGTTTTGTAATTTATGATTCTCAAGTCTTTTGCTGAACGACCCCATTGGTCCAAGTGACTGGCCTTTGGCCTAAATTTGATTTTCAACTCAACTCAGCGGTGTTGTGGCATATTATGATACTGCTGAGGACAGATTTGAGTTATTTCATTTGGTTGGGAAATTTAGAGAGGGAGTAGTTTCGTTCTCTTAATATCTGTATTCAGTGATGAAGTAATATTTTAAAGTTATTCGGTCTATTTGCGTTAAGTTATAATATGCCACAAACTTTGAGTTCAAAATAAACTCATGTCAAGATTAGAAGCAGTATTTTACATACCGTAATCTTAGCCATGTTAGCTATAGGTTTAGGTCACAACGTAATGGAATAGTTTTATCATCGATGGGTCTAGTTCATGATATAATGGAATGGTTTTATTAGTTATGGGTCTAGGTCACTCACGATGTAATGGAATGGTTTTATCAGTCAATGGAATAGTTTTATCAGTTATGGTCTAGGTCACGATGAAATGGAACAGTTTCATCAAAGGTCTAGGTCACGATGTAATGGAATGGGTATTAGTCATGAGTCTAGGTCATGATATAATGGAATGGGTGTATTAGTCATGGGTCTAGTTCAAAATGTAATGGAATGGGTTAATCGATCATGGGTCTAGGTCATCCTGTAATGGAATGGGTGTATCAGTCATGGGTCTAGGTCACGATGTAATGGAATGGTTTTATTAGTTAACGGAATGGTTTTATCAGTCATGGGTCTAGGTCATGCTGTAATGGAATGGGTTTATCATTCATGGGTCTAGGTCATGATGTAGTGGAATGGGCTAATCGGTCATGGGTCTAGGTCATACTGTAGTGGAATGGTTTATCAGTCATGGATCTAGGTCACGATGTCATGGCACAAGTTTATCGGACATAAGTCTAGGTCACAATGCACTGGGATAATTTTCTCAGCATCAGTCAAGTCATAATGCAATAGCACACGTTTATTGGATATAAGCCTAGGCCATAATCCAATGGAATAACAGTGTCTACGTAATTCTAGGTCACAGCACAATGAAATCATTTTGTCAATCATGGGTCTAAAGGGCTCCATACACTGAACGATTGTGTGAACGACTGCCGGAACGATTTCCGTTTTCGACACATACACGCACTATTCAGACAGTATGAACGATCTCCGCACCGATTTCAGTCTGAACAAAGATTTTGTCTCGGGAAGATATGACACATCGCTATAAAAGAGACGTGCGCGATAGCATTATATCGGAAGACACATACATTGAACGACCCGTGTATGACAGACATAAGTCGCAAGCCAGCAACCTGGTCTCGACAGATTCCCGCTAAGATCGTTCAGACACGAAACATCGCCCACTCTTCCATTCAGACAAGCCCATACAAAGTGTTTTTGCGAACGATACAGATAATCGTTCAGGCAATCATTCATACAATCGTTCAGTGTATGGGACCCTTAAGGAACGATGTAATGGAAGTTTACGCAGTCACAATTTTAAGGCAATGATATAATGGCGTAGTCTTAGGTCTATGGCACGATGTAAATGAATAATTTATTACTCATAGGTCTAGCTTACAAAGCTCCATGCATTGTTTGTTATACATTCATTTTTATTCTAAGCTGCGAATTTTTCCCCCTTTTTTTTTTTTTGCTATATACTACACAAAAGTATTAAAATAAGGGTATGCACCAACTGAAAGTCAGAAAGTAATCACTTTTACAAAATCTGCTTGTTTATTGTAGTTATTTTACGAAATATCTGGGACGTTTCTGCTGTTATTATTATTATATTATTATAAATGAGAAAGTGTACACATATGCTAAAAAATACATGAAGATCACCTAATAAACAGATGAAGGTTATTTGGGAAAATCTAAAATAAAACCTTATAATTCTTGATATTTTCGCCGGAGGGTGGAGAAACTCTATTCCACGTTGAGCACACGAATAACGATTAGCTTGGAGTATAAAGATTATTCCCTAACGCCCACGAATATACAAAAGTAAAAGCGGCAAATTAACACAATTCCTTTGTCAGGAATGCTGTTGTCATATGCTTGATTAACCTGGCCTTGGGTCAGTCAGCATGGGATCTTGGTCGAGCCAAGTCTCCTCTCTTTACCTTGGGTCGAGCAAGTTTCCCGTGACAACTTAATGAGCCTAGATATTATTCTCACATAATCATATGAATTATGTCATACTTTAAGTATATAGACTGACACCAATACACGTAAATATTACGAAAGAATGTCAGGAAATTACCCGCCTTATTTGGCGCTGCAATTACTCTTAACTGATTGTATTAAAGTGGCAGCTTTTCGTTACGTAAAAGGTCAAGCCCAGTAACACTTCTTTTTACCGTAGAAACACACCCTTATCATACATAACCACAATACAGACATATACATAAGCACACATATATATATATATATATACTATATATATATATATATATATATATATATATATATATATATATATATATATGTATGTATGTACGTACGTATATATATATATATATATATATATATATATATATATGTATGTATGTATGTATGTATGTATATATATATATATATATATATATATATATATATATATACTATATATATATATAATATATATATATATATATATATATATATATATATATATATATATGAATTACATACATACACAAAACACACACACACACACACACACACACACACACACACACATATATATATATATATATATATATATATATATATATATATATATATATATATATTTTATATCACATATAAATATTTATTTGCTATGAAGCATAACAGGAAACTTGGAGACTGTTCGCTGTGGCCAGTGAGTGCTAGGCATTTTTCTTTGTATGTACCCTCCCCTTTTCCTGCTATCGACCTGCCACGCCCATTTTCCGTTCAGTCATCCATCTCACCCTTCTAGCAGAGAGAGAGAGAGAGAGAGAGAGTCTTTGGAAAAAAATTATGTATAGGTTCGAGATGTCAGTTGAAATTGATGAGTTTTTATGTAAATAAATCGAACTTCCTTATAATGCCCCCAGCTCCGAATGAAAGCCGCCTTAAAAATCTTAGACAGTATAAATTTGCTCAGTGAAATAGATGAAAAAAATGTTCAGAATTTTCGTGGTATTATATACATACATATTTCATTGCTGATATCTAACTTCGTTCGAAAGAGAGCGACATGAATAACCTGAGGGAACTGAGCCCACACGACAGGTCAGAGATAAAAACCAGTCGAAAGCATAATGTTACAATCGACATGACAGAAATGAACGAATACATTGAGAAACCTCTCATAGAACATGAGGTCAGGCTATATATACGAGGTACATAACAAGTAAAAAATGTGCCAAAGTTTCTTCGGCGCAAGTTTTCTGTACAGCGTATAATGCTCTACGGAACTCTCAGCCACGGACCATGAAACTTTCAGCCACGGCCCGGTGGTGGCCTGTATTATTTGCGCCATTAGCAGTTCCATAAGCACGATCATAGATAAGTTTAACCCAAGGTAAAATAAATAACTACTGAGGCTAGAACTACCAAACTTCAACAGCAAGTAGTAAACTGAAGACTGAATGTAAATATTGGTATAAATAACAGGACCTGAAATGAACAGGTAAACAAGTGAATAAATGAATCAATAAAAGTGAAATGAAGTAAAATGAATAAGTTTTAATCTCAGGCACCACAGCTCACGGCTTCTCAAAGGACCTTACCAGCCGTAGGACGCAGAGGGCTTCCGATGCACCGGCTACCCATCCTATGAGGCCAGACAGGAAGAGGAGGAATCCTACGCCAAGCACGCTGTAGGTGAAGATCTGAAACGGATGGGAAAATAAATAGGAATTAATAATAAAATGAATGATTATAAAAGAAAGAGATTAAACAAACAACTAAATGAATAAAGTGTTGGATGTCAGTTCAATGAAAAAATAATGCATTGATAGCAGTAAATTGAATAGATATTACTAATGATAATAAAATAATCTAACTACATTCTAAGAATTCGTTATTGCTATATGATTATAAATACTCATGTCATCAGAAGGTATCATCATAAATGACAATATTTATAACCATTCGAAATGAATAATCGAAATAAGCTTCACGGGACGTTTACATTAGAATGTTTATTAATTATTCCCTGGGATACCCAGGGAATAATTAATATACATTCTAATGCACGAGCAAAGAGAGAGAAAGATAGAGAGAACGTACTGTGGAGACAGAGAAGTGGTCATACATAATACATATACTCTCCAAGGTGACCTTTACATTCCAACGGGACAATTTAGGCTTAGGTACCGTTGTGAGAGTGAAAGATATATGTACTACATACTGACGTACGGTTTCACGTACTTGCGGGTGACAATTACTTTTTTAAAATGATGATAGCTTTATAATTTTTCCCTCTTTCTCATTTAAGACGCCACTGCACTCAGCTGGCAGTCTTTTGCTCAGTATTTCTAAGCCTCAGTCAATATTATCGCATTGGATTTTTAAAGAAAAGAACTTATAAGCCCATTTAACGTCCTGAGAATGTGCCGCAGCTCCAAACTCGATTGAACATTCTCGATCACTAGCACATGTGCTATGATATTTATCCATTTAAAAGACTGGAGGTGCCGGGGATCGAACCCGGGGCCTCTCACATGCAAAGCGAGCGCTCTACCACTGAGCTACACCCCCGTAGAGAGTCAACCTACGGACCAAGATGAAGAGATATCCATAAGCATCATCTGAGGCGAACTACACTATTTCACCGTTGCATATAATTAAATCTTTAATCTTAGAAATCGACTATTTACCAGCGAATTATTTACTTACTATTCAATTAAAAAAAATAATGAAATAAAAACTGAGAAAATAATAGATGAAAGCTACAAATTAAGAAATGTTTGGATCGATAATCCTCTTTCTTTCACAGCGAGAAAAACTTTCTACCTGGCTTCCGTTCAAACAGGCGTTTTGGGGAACACAATGAAACGGATGTATGGACCAGAGGGCGAAGGAAGCACGCATGCACACGCATGTGTAATCTCGGACAGGATACAGAGAGAGAGAGAGAGAGAAGAGCGAGAGAGAGAGAGAGAGAAAGAGAGAGAAGAGAGAGAGAGAGAATAATACTGAAATTGTTTTAAACTCGCTTTTATCTTCATTACGTTTAAACAGTACATAGGAAAAGAGAGAGAGAGAGAGAGAGATAATACTAATGTTTTAACTCGCTTTATCTTCATTACGTTTAAACAGTACATAGGAAAAGTGATTGACAGATTTTGTTGGAATTTTAATTATATATACTGTATATATATATATATATATATATATATATATATATATATATATATATATATATATATATATATATATGTGTGTGTTGTGTGTGTGTGTGTGTGTGTGTTGTGTGTGTGTGTGTGTATACGTCTGTTGAAATGGCTAATGGAAATTTCATTGCATTTGGAGGCCAAAATAATCCTGATATCCACAAGTTATCGTTAATTCGAGTTATGGTAATCTAAAGTAGACATGAAAAACAAAATACCGTGAGAGATCTCACATCACAGCCAAGGGGAACTGCGGCAATGGCTAGTTTTGTATAGGTACTAATTCCATCGAGTGTCAATCAAGATCAGAGGACTGTGGGAACTTCGGTGGCTGGGAGGGAGGGTTGGGTGGAGGGGGGGCGGGGCTTGTTACCCAGGGGAGTTACCGACATTGTTCAAGTTCTTTCTCAATCTGTAATTTGTACGTTTTATCTGCTATTGTTAACGAGGACCAATGCTAAACAGTATGATGCCATTTTAAGTTTGCGGTTTGCACTTTTTTTTCAGTATTGTTCCCTAAATTGTGGAAAGTAAAGAATTTGATAACATAGTAATATATAAGAAGGACTGTGTAGCCAATTATATACTTTTTTTTCCCCGGTTGTATAACAATGAGAGTCTACCGGTCACGCATTCCACGCTTAGACCTGCCGTCATTCAGCCTGGGGCCGGCCTCTCACACCATGGTTCTTCTAAGTTAAGTATATCTTAGTTTTACCAGACCACTGAGCTGATTAACAGCTCTCTAGGGCTGGCCCGAAGGATTAGATATTTTTACGTGTCTAGGAACCAATTGGTCACCTAGCAACGGGACCTACAGCTTATTGTGGGATCCGAACCACACTATAGCGAGAAATGGAACTTCTATCACCAGAAATAAATTTCTCTGATTCCGCGTTGGCCGAGCCGGGAATCGAACCTGAGACCATCGGATTGGCAGCCCAGCTCGAAAACCACTCGGCCAACAAGGAACTACGGTTCTTCTAATAAAGTGCCTGAGGTCGGGACGCGTCTCATGAGAAATTAGGCGGTGTAGCCATGTCGAATTAAGAGGGGTTGCTTACACACTGATATCAAGGTGATTATATTGGACATGGCTGGTTTGGTGGTCATTTAAGAATAAGTCAAGTGGGGTAAGGGGCTTAAAGGGAACGGGGAATTACCACATACAAGGTGCGTTTCACGGGCCACTGTAGTCAGTGCTAGTATTCCTCTGGATCTTCCCTTTATAGCCAGCCACCTTGGCGGCCGAACTTCTTTAACTTTATCATTTATCGATTCGATCCAGTTCCTGTAAAGTCAAGTAATATTGACTTTAACTTTATGATATATTGATTCGATCCAGCTCCTGTAAAGTCAAGTAATATTGCTGTGTGGCCTTGTTCGATAGCAATAATATTTTCGTATCTTATTTACGCTCAAGAAGCCCCATAGCTGCAATAACCTCGCGAAAACCTTCGTTTACCTAATCACTTGGTAACTTAAGCAAATTCCAATTAGTTTTCTTCCCTCACAATAGGCTCTGTTCACCTATCACCTGCAGTCAAGCGCTTGAAACTATGCAATAGGAAGTTTGACTTTTCTAGGGCTTACTTATTTCCACGTCATGAGGTGACAACCAATACTCCATTCCGTAGGTGAAAGTAATAAAAATTCATTGTATTCTACTTACAGTTTATTTTCTAAACATATATTTCATTTAGTTATTAAAAAGGAGGAGTATTTGGTTACTTCTTCCTATGCAATTATCTAAATTCGTTCGTTTTGATTTAATTTCAAAATTCCACTGGGGATACAATATTCTTGCAGACTACAGTCGCTGGCATTATTTTTTCTTTCTGTTTGTGCGTTCAGTATTTATTTATTATGCATTCCTTAAATACTTGTAATCAGTAATAAGAGTGATATAAAGGATGTGAGAGAGAGAGAGAGAGAGAGAGAGAGAGAGAGAGAGAGAGAGAGAGAGAGAGAGAGAGAGTAAAGTTAAGATTTCTTTCAAGGATTTACTCATTTTTGATACATACAAAAACCAAGTGCTTTCCCCTTTCCCCAATGTTGTCCCCTACTTTCTCATCAGTTAACCACCTCTCTACATTCCATTCATAGTGGTTATTCATAAGAAATGAAATGAGTGACTTTTCTACAGCATTATCTGAACCGGCGAGATTCATGGCATCTTATTTTATCTAGTGACATTGAATTACACTTAACGACATCTAATATTAACTTGTGACATAGTGTTTTCACTTTATGGAATCGTAATTTACTTCTTGATATCTTATTTTAAAAAAAATACGATATTGCCCACAGTGCTTCCTTTTTTACTATCATTTCATTGAATCTTGAACTCGTAAAGGTTGCTTTAGTCAGATCACGGATTACCTTACTTTTCATTTTATTTAAACATCTGGTCGACGAGGAGATATAGACACATATATGTAAATTCGTAGGCAAATTTTGAGTTTTAACTAAATAAATATATAGTTACACATACACACACGTGTTTCCCACACACATGTTTTATACACACACACACACACACACACACACACACACACACATATATATATATATATATATATATATATATATATATATATATATTACATACATACATACATAGCGTGCGTGCGTGTGTGTGAGTCCAAACAGGGGGTTTGTTGATTAAACACTTTATATTGAGGTCAGTTTGCACAAACAGAAATAAGCAAACAAAGAAATAGAGCGAATATTTGCCAAACTGGTTATGAACTTCACGAGCACAAAGGAAGACATTCCAAAGTCGATTACGACCGCTCCTGTATTAGTTTTTTTTTAAGTTCATTAAACTAATGATTTGGAATCGAATTATATTTGTTTAAATAAACATAACACGATCAAAAAGAAACATGCATACAAGAGTACATGTAAACACATGTATTCATAAAGACTGCAAACCTTAATTTGGTATCAAGCAAGTCAAGTACTTTGCACGGCTAATATTTTCTCTCTCTCTCTCTCTCTCTCTCTAATACAATATATATATATATTATATATATATATATATATATATATATATATATAAAGGTATAAGCCACGAAGGAAAGATAAACAACGGAGTAGCTCCAAGATCTTTCGACTCAACGTCCTTTACTTAGCAGACAGTCTTTCCTTCGTGGCTCATACCTTTATTTATACATTTATAACGTTCCAAACTTTCGTGATTCAGTTATACATATATATATGTGTGTGTGTGTGTAACTATATATAAACACATTCTCTTTGGGTTATGGAAGTGCACAATTCACAAACTCCGCTGAGAGGCAGCAAAAACTAGTCACATCACCCCTATTCGTACTGACTATAAGATCTTGCCCGAGCAGGCAGAGCAACACCAGCCAGCCAAGGATGAAGTAGGCGCTCTCGGTCACTCTCACTTCTTTCTCGTCGGGAGGAGAGAGTTTTCCGTCTCCGTTGTTTGCTTACGAAGCAAAGTGCCGCTTCTGGCAGAACTGCCTGGAAGGTATAGTTATCTAGCGGTGGTTCTGCACGGGGGTTTCCCCCAAAGGGGAGTAATGAGGTGCACTGTAGGCATTACATTTCTTTGTAACGTCTCTTCGGCCCGTAGCTACAACCCCTTTCGTTCTATTTACTGTACCCCATTTCGTATTCGATTTCTTCCATCTTACTTTCCACCGTTTCCTGACAACTGATTCATAGCGCAGCTGCGAGGTTTTCCTCCTGTTACGCCTTTCAAACCTTTTACTGTCAATTTCTGTTTCAGCGATGACAGACCTCCCATAGTACGTCCCAGTGCTTGGCCTTTGACCTAAATTCTATCATCAATTCAACGTGAGAGATACGGAGGGTTAAATTATATGCAGACGTACATTAATATGTTTTTTTCGAAGGAGGAATTTTCCACCGACATAGTTTCCATTAAAAAGTGTTTTAAAACGTACATACATAAATGAATATGAAACTGAACTCAAACATACATGCATCATACACACACAAGCATATATTATATATATATATATATATATATATATATATATATATATATATATATATATATATATATATATGTGTGTGTGTGTGTGTGTATGTGTGTGTTTGACGCTTAATTAGTTTCGTTTTAAAAAAAACGTGCATAAATGCAAAAGAACACTATGAATAAAAATAATAATATTCGTTTAATTTCTTCTATATTCTTTTTTACGCAACCAGACCTTTCATTTCCTTGACACGTAACAAAAATATGACGACACAAAACCAAGCTATTACGTTTTCTCTTACGATTTCCCACCTGTTCACCGCTGAGCGCCATGTGGTGGTGACCGGACGATTTTCACAAAACCAGAGAAATCAAGGAAGCAGAATTTAATTTTTTTTTTTGGCGCGGGGTTTTTTTATTTTTTTACTTTTTATTTTAGAAGAATAGCACTTGAATAAATCTCAATAACATAAGCGGTAATAAAAATGACATTTTATAGTTTCTTCTTAACGCGGGCTCTAACTGGAGTCGAGAAACAGAATAATTAGATGAATTTGAAAATTGCCTTTCTTAACGGAAGCAAGATATGAGAATAATAAAACGAATAACACCTCAAAAAAATAAAAGCATTTTATAAAGTGAGCAAAGAAATAAGAAGGATTAAGTGAATAACGTGAAAATGTATTTCCTCTAAAACCAAAAGCAGAAGTAGTGAAATACAAATGTATATTGCGTTCTCTAACTAGAGCCAAAGAATTAATCAAAAGAGATATCTGATTATAACTGGGGAAAATGACCATGCAATCTTGGTAATGTTCAAGGGAGCCTCTGTGCCAAGAATGCACAGAAATTTTTAGTAAAATAAAACAATATTAAAAATGAAGCTTGGATTTGACTCATTACTTTGGCAATGACGGACGGCATTCCTTAACGTATATAACGGCAGTATTATCGGTAGCAATATTGTACAAATTCATCTGGGAGTACCATTTTTGGCCAACAACTAACAATATCGCCGATGTGAATCGCGAAATTTCAAAAAAAAGAGATCAGCAATGTAGGCAAGTTCGACCCTGCGAACGTCGCCTCATTCTTTCTGTATTTCTCTTTACCTCATCTTTCTTCTTGATGAACACCATGTTGTTTGGAAGATTGAACTCCAAGTCAACGGCCCCTTTGGTGGGCTTGTTCCATATGAACAGGGATCATCTTCTGAATGATGATAATAATAATAATTATTATTATTTATTTATTACTTTTTCTTTTTTTCATTCTCTGATTCAGTCACTTCACTTTCTGTAGCTCATTCATCCTTGTCATTACTAATCCCCAAGATTTTTTGCTACCTTCGTGACAAGTCTAGCAATCTCCTGTTTGAAAGGGCGAGTGCGCTATCGCCTCACATGAGAAACCAAGTGATTCTCATCTCAGTTGATTCTTAATCAGATGGATGTACGAGTGTGAGTGTCTAATGATATGAAATCTTTCATCTACCTCATGTTATGTTACACTGTAAATGGATATCAACATATAAGACAAGATGCATTACAATACAGACAGTAAGTAATCGGTTACGGATGTATAACTATCTATCCATCCACATACACCCTCACACACACATTTATATATATATATATATATATATATATATCATATATATAGTATATCCACGTTGTACTATGTATACATATACATATAGTAGCCTATATATATATATGTATAGAGTATATATGAAATTCATAAATTTTTAGTTTTCAAATAAGTACGACGTTTGTTCAATTTATAGATCTAAAACCTTCTCTAAGACTTGTGATGAATGTAACAGCAGCAATTCAACTCACCAAAGTGCCGGAGAGGAAACGTGACACCGTGATGGAGGTTGCAAGCACCCAGGCCATGTAGCCAAGCACGATGCAGCCAATTATCTGGAATAAGAAATTATTATTTATAATTTTAATATTATTATTATATTAACTAATTCGATTTGTTCTTAATAAGGAGTATGCACTGAAGGCAGACATTAACGAAGGCATTTAAAACCAGGTCGGGAGAGACCAAAGGAACACATGAAGAAAGGGAGGGCAAAGAGATCTGTCAACAGATCTCAGGAAGTTGTACCTTTTGGTGGGTCACTTCAAAGAAAGTGGAAAGAAAATGGCGATAATGAAAGATGGAAACAGAGAAAGGAATGAATGAGAAAACTTGCAAATGTGACTGACATGAGGATAATGGAATTGAAATTTTAAGTTGGAACACTAAACAAAACAAAATATTGGTATTTCTAAGGTGGAACAGTGAAAAAAATATTGAAATTTCAAAGTTGGAACAGTGAAAAAAAAATATTGGTATTTCTAAGGTGGAACAGTAAAAAAATATTGAAATTTCTAAGTCGGAACAGTAAAAAAATATTGAAATTTCTAAGTTGGAACAGTACAAAAAAACTTGAAATTTGTAAGTCGGAACAGTAAAAAAATATTGAAATTTGTAAGTTGGAACAGTAAAAAAATATTGGTATTTCTAAGGTGGAACAGTACAAAAAAATATTGAAATTTCTAAGTCGGAACAGTAAAAAAAACCTTGAAATATCTAAGCTGGAACAGTAAAAAAAATATTGGTATTTCTAAGTTGGAACAGTAAAAAAATATATATTGAAATTTCCAAGTTGGAACAGTAAAAAAAAATATTGAAATTTCTAGGTTTCTAGGTAAGGAGAATCAGCATATTCTTAATCAGTGAGATAAAGATACTGAAGTTGGTGACTAATTTGTGAGTGAATGGGGAAAAATAATTATATGAAAAATGATCTCTGCTTTAGTGCATGATCTTATTGTACATACCTTCAAGTCAGATTTAATGCATAATGTGATCTCGTAAGTTAGAAAAATATCCACAGTAATTCTGTTTTAAAATAATGTTATCATTACTTTCACGCGATTTTTATTAAAACCACAACTTGGTCATTGTCACTTCAGTTTTATCTTTTAGTTTAAATATAAAAAAAAAAATTCCACGAACGAATGACCAATATATGACCTCGACACTACACCCACGCCACAAGCAAGTACATAATGCACGCATACATAATGCAGTAATATTGAGTAACGACAAACTTCAATTAAAAGATTCGTTCCCTAAAAAGTCAAGGAGACAGAGAGAGAGAATAATTGAATCGTATCTAACATGCTACTGTTGATGTGAAGAGGCATTATAACGCCGGAAGACGCCACATAATATCCACGATAAACAACAGGAATAACGTCGCTAAATGAATGGATCGAGGGGCTTCCTCTCCTGAAGGAAAAGGCGAAATGTTTACAGAATATGTCAACGCCATCACCAGTGTTTAACGCGACTGACATAAACGCGCCATTTACGGAAGAATTTTAGGATCACTGCCTAAAAAAAATAGTCTGGCTTAATTAAAGGTCGTGAAACTTGTTGTTAGGCCGCAGTTAGCTGAGGTGAATAAGGAAAGAAGGCCGAACCGGGGGCCAGAAAGATTACGAGGAACGCTTCAGAAGGGAAAAGCTCTGAGTTCTCAGAAACAGTAGATGAATGAAGACAAGAAAAAAAAAAAAAAAGTGGAAGACGAGTGCCAGAGGGATGTGCGGGACGTGTCATCACGGTCAAATTGCGCGGTTGGGAGGGCAAGATACAGTAAACAAAAACCGTGTGATTCGACTTTCCCCCGACAGGTGGCTCTCACTACCTCCTCCTTCCCCTGCCACACACCCCACCCGCCACCCTCGCGGGTGAAAACATCCTGTGTGGGAGAGATACTATTGGCCGGAAGAATTAATGAGTGAAAAGACGTCGGGGATGATGTCTCTCCCATATGTTAATTTTCTGTTTACTCTTTATTTCAGTCCCAGGGAAAGTGATAAAGAAGGGACGGGTCTGCAATTAGGGGCTTCTTGGTCTCCACACCGGCCTTTGATGGCTACGATTTCGCTGTATAGTCGGAGCAGGTTGTTGATGGATGTCGGCGTTCAAAAGTAGACACGTGATCAAAAGTATACTGCAGCTGCAGCTCTCTCTCTCTCTCTCTCTCTCTCACTATATATATATATAATATATATATATATATATATATATATTATATATATATATATGAATAACTTGATCAGGAAGTTTATAAAACGTGATGCTATGTATAAATAAAGGTTTTTTTTACCACGGAGGAAAAAATGAAAGGCGAGAGAGCCAAGAACTTTCGGTCTAGTACGACCCTTTCATTTTTTCCTCCGTAGCAAAAACCCTTTATATATATATATATATATATATATATATATATATATATATATATATATATATTTATTTATTGTGTGTGTTTTGGAAATAATGTACACATAAAACACGTGGTTCACAGAAATTTATACACACACACACACACACACACACACACACACACACACACACACATATATATATATATATATATATATATATATATATATATATATATATATATATCTAATAAAAGGAGCCCATAAAAACACCAAAATGTAGAGAGAAAAGTACTATATTTCAGAGACTGCGTCTCTCTCTTCAGGTATATGAATGAGAAAAAGTTTACAGAAAAGGTGGTATTTATACCAAGAGATTCGTCCACAAGTAAGCCAATTTAGGTCACCCCGCTGATAATCTTCCTTTAATCTTCTTAAGCGTTGGTTGAATGAACACTGCGTCGACGATGTCGGATGTCCAATTCCCTTTTGAGATGTTCATTACCTGCTTCTCTTTTATTAAGGCCGATTCCATCATTTGACTCTTGTACCGGCAGTTGCTGCTATAAATTACACGTGACATATTCCAGTTTATTCTATGGTTATGTTCATTTATATGATTGAAAATAGCCGAGTTCTGTTGTCCATACCTAACTGACCGTTTGTGTTGTATTAATCTCTGGGGAAGTGATTTACCTGTAAATCCGATGTAAGATTGGTCACAGTCCTGGCATGGGATCTCATATACCCCAGAGTCTTTGGGCGATGTCTTTTGTTGGACGTTAATCAGGGATTTGGCTAAGGTATTTGGGTAGGTAAATGCAAAAGGGTTGGATTTCCCAAGGGTGTGAGTTACTCTCTTAATCGTCTCCAGGTGGGGAATTTTTATTTTATTGTTGGGTGTGTCTCTGGTCTTGTCTTTAGGGGGTCGGTAGAAAATTACGTTTGCTTTTTGAATTGCTTTCTCAATTATATGGTCAGGATACTTTAAAGATGAAAGTTGCTTGCGAATTAGTTCAAATTCTTTTTCCAGGAAATCTGGGGAACAAATTCGTAAGGCTCTTAAGAATAGGTTGCTAGCTAGACCTATCTTGATGGTATTGTCATGATAGCTAAAATAGTGAATATATGAAAGTGAGAACGTTGGTTTTCTGTATATGGTAAATTTGTATTCTGTCGTGTCTCTGATTATTAAAACATCAAGAAAAGGAATTTTGTTGTCTGTTTCCCATTCAACTTTAAATTTGATGCTGGGCACTAATGCGTTTAATTTTGAGAGGAATTCATTAAAATTACCCCACTTATTATCCCAAAATGTTAGTATGTCATCCACGTATCTCATCCACAGCATGTTTTTGGGTTTTATTGCATTTATTACTGTAGTTTCAAAGTATTCCATGTACAGATTGGCTAAAATAGGACTTAAAGGACTACCCATACTACACCCGAATTTTTGCTTGTAGAATGATTCCCCGAATGAAAATACGTTATTAGATGCACATAATTCAACTAACTTTATTATTTTGTCAAGTGCCAAAGGGAAATGATCTGAATAGGGGGATAATTTTTCCCTTAAAAACTGAAGAACGTCCTGTACTGGTACTTTTGTGAATAGGGAGTCTACGTCAAGGCTTAAAAGTTTTATGTTGTGAAGTGGTATATGTGCTTCTCTGAATTTGTGACAAAAGTCTTCCGAATGTTTGATGTGACTGGGAGAAAAAGTGCCTAAAAAAGGAGAAAGGAGGCCAGCTAACCATTTAGAAATTTTGTAATTGAAAGCTCCGGCGCATGAAACGATGGGTCTGAATGGAAGATTGTCTTTGTGAGTTTTGGGAAGACCATAAAAGTAGGGTAATTTAGGATTAATTACTTTAAATTTCTCTAATAGTTCAATACTCTTTTTGTCTTGGCCAATTAATCTTACTTTCCGAAAAAATTCTGTGGGAACGTTCTGGAGGGGATTTTTCGTCAGTTTTTCGTAAGTATTTGTGTCGCTAAGGAGCTGGTTGATTTTGTCGAGGTAGAAGTCTTTGTCCATTATTACAATTTTGCCGTCTTTGTCGGATCTACTTATTATAACATCTAACTTTTTTAGCGAGTGGATGGCTATCATGAATCTGCGGGGAACAGGATATTTCTTATGAAGGTCAGTTAAAGCATTTAGTAACACTCCTTTTAAACATATCTCTTCACGGCTGTAGTTTTTGTCAGATATGAATTTATCAAAAGCCACTATGAAGTCTAGGTTGTTTTTGCGGTCTGGCATTAGGGCAAAGGATAAGCCTAAATTTAAAACTAAATGTTGATTTACAGTAAGGGGGGTGTTGGATAAGTTTAAAACTTTGTCTTGTTGTTCAAGATTATTCCATGCGCTATTATCTATTAGGTTATTTAACTTGCGTAAAAGTCTGTTGGAATGAGTCACGCTATTATAGGCAGCAATGTCGGAACAGAATGAAATCAGATACCTGTATACGTGTCCGTAGTGAGGAGGCGAAGATTAGATTGAGTTCCATATATCACTCTGCGTAGCACGAAGATGTCGTTTCTCGTATTGGTGATTCTTTCTTCCAGGAAAATCTTGTGTGTTACTAAATGCTTTAACTGACCTTCATAAGAAATATCCTGTTCCCCGCAGATTCATGATAGCCATCCACTCGCTAAAAAAGTTAGATGTTATAATAAGTAGATCCGACAAAGACGGCAAAATTGTAATAATGGACAAAGACTTCTACCTCGACAAAATCAACCAGCTCCTTAGCGACACAAATACTTACGAAAAACTGACGAAAAATCCCCTCCAGAACGTTCCCACAGAATTTTTTCGGAAAGTAAGATTAATTGGCCAAGACAAAAAGAGTATTGAACTATTAGAGAAATTTAAAGTAATTAATCCTAAATTACCCTACTTTTATGGTCTTCCCAAAACTCACAAAGACAATCTTCCATTCAGACCCATCGTTTCATGCGCCGGAGCTTTCAATTACAAAATTTCTAAATGGTTAGCTGGCCTCCTTTCTCCTTTTTTAGGCACTTTTTCTCCCAGTCACATCAAACATTCGGAAGACTTTTGTCACAAATTCAGAGAAGCACATATACCACTTCACAACATAAAACTTTTAAGCCTTGACGTAGACTCCCTATTCACAAAAGTACCAGTACAGGACGTTCTTCAGTTTTTAAGGGAAAAATTATCCCCCTATTCAGATCATTTCCCTTTGGCACTTGACAAAATAATAAAGTTAGTTGAATTATGTGCATCTAATAACGTATTTTCATTCGGGGAATCATTCTACAAGCAAAAATTCGGGTGTAGTATGGGTAGTCCTTTAAGTCCTATTTTAGCCAATCTGTACATGGAATACTTTGAAACTACAGTAATAAATGCAATAAAACCCAAAAACATGCTGTGGATGAGATACGTGGATGACATACTAACATTTTGGGATAATAAGTGGGGTAATTTTAATGAATTCCTCTCAAAATTAAACGCATTAGTGCCCAGCATCAAATTTAAAGTTGAATGGGAAACAGACAACAAAATTCCTTTTCTTGATGTTTTAATAATCAGAGACACGACAGAATACAAATTTACCATATACAGAAAACCAACGTTCTCACTTTCATATATTCACTATTTTAGCTATCATGACAATACCATCAAGATAGGTCTAGCTAGCAACCTATTCTTAAGAGCCTTACGAATTTGTTCCCCAGATTTCCTGGAAAAAGAATTTGAACTAATTCGCAAGCAACTTTCATCTTTAAAGTATCCTGACCATATAATTGAGAAAGCAATTCAAAAAGCAAACGTAATTTTCTACCGACCCCCTAAAGACAAGACCAGAGACACACCCAACAATAAAATAAAAAATTCCCCACCTGGAGACGATTAAGAGAGTAACTACACCCTTGGGAAAATCCAACCCTTTTGCATTTACCTACCCAAATACCTTAGCCAAATCCCTGATTAACGTCCAACAAAAGACATCGCCCAAAGACTCTGGGGTATATGAGATCCCATGCCAGGACTGTGACCAATCTTACATCGGATTTACAGGTAAATCACTTCCCCAGAGATTAATACAACACAAACGGTCAGTTAGGTATGGACAACAGAACTCGGCTATTTTCAATCATATAAATGAACATAACCATAGAATAAACTGGAATATGTCACGTGTAATTTATAGCAGCAACTGCCGGTACAAGAGTCAAATGATGGAATCGGCCTTAATAAAAGAGAAGCAGGTAATGAACATCTCAAAAGGGAATTGGACATCCGACATCGTCGACGCAGTGTTCATTCAACCAACGCTTAAGAAGATTATTAAAGGAAGATTGATCAGGGCGGGGGTGACCTAAATTGGCTTACTTGTGGACGAATCTCTTGGTATAAATACCACCTTTTCTGTAAACTTTTCTCATTCATATACCTGAAGAGAGAGACAGCAGTCTCTGAAATATAGTACTTTTCTCTCTACATTTTGGTGTTTTTATGGGCTCCTTTTATTAGATGGAATTCTGTTGTTACAGAACACTTTTACCAGTCACATATATATAGATATATATATATATATAGATATATATATATATATATATATATATATAATATATCTATATATATCTGTACGTATATACTATGATCCTGGAAAAACCATTGATTAATTATGAGAGAGAGAGAGAGAGAGAGAGAGAGAAACTCTTACTCCGTCTACTGAATGACTAAAAAGGCTAATGTAGCGCTCAACAGCTGCGTCATCCGTGAGACTCTAGATGATAAAATATTAATGGCATAAGGACTAGGGACCCGTGAAGAGCTTATTAAGTTATTATTGTCTTTGAAGAGTTCTTAGTACAGTGTAGTAATGGAGGGAAATCCTTTTCATTGCTGTTGTTATTATTCTTGATGTATAGAGCGTAATCCCTTATCACAATTGATGTCGGGGTCGTAACATCTCATTGAAATGGTCGCTGTTGCTTATTATGAAACTTGTAATCTCTCATTTTCTTTCATTTAACGACTGTTAGTCTCATTCCTAGGAACGTTACGTACCGTTCCGAAGTTCGGACTATGGTACTGTTATGATGGGAGATGATGGTCCCGGGCTGAATGTCGGCAATCTAAACGTGGGATTTGTTGTCGGTAATCTAATGTTTTTACAGAGTAAATACATGCATATAACTTGCGTTTTGTTACTATAGTAGATTCACATCAATCTTGCATTTGATGTCTAGGCCCGTCCCTTACGACGCTCCTCATTGGCTGTTGATAAGCCAATCGCAGGGCTGGAAACTCTCAGTCTCTCTCGAAAGTTCACATGGGCATGATGTATGTTCCACCTCTCCTGAGAGATGCTTCTGAAAGACTTATGCTTCAGGAGAGGTGGAACATACATCCTTCCCATGTGAACTCTCTCGAGAGACAGAGTTTTCAGCCCTGCGATTGGCTTATCAACAGCCAATCAGGAGCGTCGTAAGGGACTGGCTTAGACATCAAACGCACGGTTGATGTGATTCTACTATAGTATTAGTATTGTTAGATTTATCATTATTTCTTAATAATAAAATAATTACAATAATTATTGCTATTATTGATATATGCGGTCGGTGAATGGCCTTGTTCGCTTCTTTCAAATGTTTGTACACACGTTTTCAATACTGACAGAAACAATGAGCATCAAGCACATTGACAAAGAAATTCGTCCCGTCGAAGACAGGAAAACCACTAGTTCGCATTTCTAGAGTCCCGCAGAGATTGTCCGAAGAAGTTGCTCTTCAATGAAAGGGAATAACTGGAAAACTGGATCGAATTTGAACGTTCATAGTTTGTCTTTCTGGAGCTGACTGTAAATACCCACAACCAAAATCATTGTTCCCGTGGGGGAGAGGAGGGGGTTGGTGGTAATGCCGTCGGTGCACCTCACGCCGTGCACTGTAAGCATTACTTAAGGTTCTTTGTAACTTCTTTCCTTCCTTATACTGTACCTCCTCCATTCGTGTTATCTTTCTTCCATCTTACTTTTCACCCTCTCATAACAATTGTTTCATATTGCAAATGCGAGGTTTTCCTCCTGTTACACTTTTCCAACTTTTCCACTCTCAATTTCCCTTTCAGCGCTGAATGACCTAATAGGTTCCAGCGCTAGGCATTTGGTCGAAATTCTATATATTCCATTCCAATATCATCATAACTAGTGTTGGCTGTTTAGCATGAGCTTCCACCAGTTCCTTTTAGCTTCAGTGATACTGGCTGGAATATTTACCGTCAGCCCCAAAAGAACAAACTACAGGAGGAAGAGACGCAGAGGACAAATGAAAAGTAAAAACGGAGATGAATATTGCCTACAGCGCGGACCGTCGAAGGTACGCTCAAAGCGACACCCGAGATTGTGAATCGGTAACGTAAGAAGCTCCGTCAATGGGATTTGGAGAAAGTTCCTTCGCTCTTTTAACTCGGCCAGGCTATGTAAATAACATATGGCTTTCATGGAAGAACGTTTCAGTTTTCACATGTGCACAAACACACACACACACACATACACACGGGAAAACCAATGAAAAGATTATGCGAAAGCTCTTGCAATTTTTCACTATTAAATAGTATATATATACATAATTATATATTATAAGTATATTAATGTGAGTGTATATATATATATTATATATATCTATCTATCTATATATCTATATATATATACATACATTATTACATATAACATATATGTAATATATAAATATATATATGTATACATATAATGTGCGCATTTTCCTAATTTTCACAAAAAAGGCAAATAGACGTATCTGCACAAAGAAACTGACCAAAATAGAGAGAGAGAAAGAGATTGTCTGGCATATAAACCTTTGTAATATCAATAACGAAATCATTTTAACAAACAGAAAAGATTGAAGAACAAAGACTGAAGAACAAAGAAATTCTATCATCAGCATGCACTGACCTTTTACGTTGCAATACAAGCTAAAAATCTACTTGAAATGTTACGGAAAAATTGAAAAAAACATACCAGCGTGTATTTTTTATTATTTACGTGATGTAAAAAAAAATCTGCTAAAATGTTATATTTACATCAAAAATAATTCTAACTTGGGAATGCATTTCTTAGCTTTTTAAGTCTAAGTGCAACGTAGAACTTCCAGTTATTAAATGTCCACACAGAAAATAAATGAAAAAGTAACTTAATTGGTCACTATCATGGTTAACTAAATGATAATTCGGCGTTTTTTATGCAAAATATTAAATTTTACAACAGTCGCTTTATGATACTGTTTAATTTTAGTTTTCAGTTTACCCTTTTGCCGTCGTGTTTCATTATTCACGTTTGCTCTGATGTTTATGAATAATTCTTTTCTAATTCCCACTTCTTTGTTTTGTTAGATTTTCATTGTTTCAATGCGGATGGGAATCATTCTTGTTTTTCCTTGTTTGAAGAAAGACAGAAGATAGATACTGGAAGCATTATATCTTTAGTCCCTTTTGTACATTCGCAATATTATTACAGATCTTACATGCCAGAGGCATTGCTGAGACTTCTTTACCGCTCTCTAATACTTCCTGTGGTTTTTTATTAAGTGAATTTTTATATATTAAGTGAATTTTTATGTAACTAGAGATTTGAAATTCTAGAGGTGTTGCTTGATTTCTAATCATGCTTGTTACTTTCTTTTAGCTATTTCTAATATTCCTAGATATATCAAACCACAATACGTGTTTCTTCTTTGATTTGTAATATAACGGGAGGCATATTACTTCTGTGACAAAATAAAGTTATTTCTGACGTTCCTTTAAATAGATATTTTTTACAGCATTTACCAGGTATCTTGGTTTCTATTATTTTGGAATTAATTAAAATCCGAAATTCTATCATATAAAGGCAAGTGATATATACATCAGATGTAAATGTCATTTGCAATTTCACTAGAAATTCCGACGGACGGCGCTAGTTCACCTTCGAATGCCCTGTCACCATGCGACCACAATATCTCACTATTCTAATAAAACTCTTCTCCTTAATTTTTGCCTTTATCAATCTAGCAGATTTATAATAAATCCTATACTTTTACTTCCGAAATGTCAGAATTATATAGGTGAGCCAGTATATCCTGATGAAAGTTTCCATTCCTTGCAAATCTGTGGCATTTAGATAGATAGAATATACAATTTAGGCAGAAGGCCAAGCGCTGGGACCTATGAGGCATACAGCAATGAAATGAAAATTGAGAGTAAGAGGTTTAAAAGGTGTAACAGGAGGAAAACCTCTCCGTTGCGTTATGAAAAAATTGTTAGAAGTGGATGGAAAGAAAGAGGGAAGAACGAATACGAAAGGAGGTTCATT
>NC_087209.1:76685698-76705698 GCF_015104395.2 Macrobrachium nipponense
TGGAATTGATTTTATATGGTCTTTTCAATTCTTCTTATTATTCTCTTCTCATCAGGGCTGATATTTGCTAATAGCTGGCCGATGTTCATATCTTGGTTAAAGAAATGTTTTCTAAAATACTAATTTATTGTTATGATAACAAAAGTGATTAACAAATCTTAGTAATGGAATTCCAACGTTTTCCAAACCGTATCATCGGTTCATTTTCAAGGAAAGGTGAGCGTGAACTGATTGGAATGGGGTCGTTCGGGCGGTATTTATTGTGTCCAGGTGCTCTGTCTGATCGGCGCTGCGTTTTCATTGGCTGAACAGAGGATTAAGTCCCTGAGTCAAGCCGTCTGCAGAGGTGGAAGCTCGCACTGCTCTTCGCGTGCGGACGCTGGAGACTGGGAGCATAGTATTGGGCAGGGGCACCTGATTGGTCCGTTCGATCGGCTCTATGGTGCCGGCGGGCAGCGCCCTACGTGCCACCGTCGGGAGGAGTGAAGTCTCTTGAGTTGTGTTAAGGCTGGGTCTCTCCTTCCCGATTGTGTAGGGCTCTAAGAGGCGGAGGCGACGGTGGTCTGCTGCCTTATCGATAAGACCAATATTAGGAATAAATGTTTCCTTCCGAGTTATCCTGGTATTGTGGACGTTTTTTGCATGATTATGGATGGCGCCTTCCTGAGCGTGGCAGGATATCCTCTTGGAAAATCGCATCGTTGTCATACCAATGTAGGCGCCGGGCATTCCCGACAGGGCATTTGTATTGGTAGACAACGTTAGTTTCTTGAGAGGGTCCTGCATCACAGGGGCTGGGTTGTTTTTCATAATCAGGCCACTGGTCTTCTTGCTTTTATAGTAAATGATCAATTTTACTTTTTTCGCAGGGTCCGTGGGGGAGACATTCCTTTCGATGATGTTACGAAGGGCTCGTTCATCCTCTTTGTATTTCTTGTGAAATACTCCCTTGTAAAGAGAGTGCGTCTTCAAGGGCGACGGGGCGAGGCTCCTGCTGGTACCACTTATCGATGTTTCTGCGAATGGCTTTTTCGATGTCCCGGTTGGAATACCACGTTGTTAATTAGAACTTGGGCAAACACGTTCTAATTCAGTGTGCGTGTCCTTCCACGAAGAGCAGTGTGAGAGAGCTCTCTTGATGAAGGCGCTGATTGCAGTGCGTTGTATCTCTCTGGACACTCGCTCTCGCCGTTCAGGCACATGCCCAGGTTTCATGGGTTTCGTATACACTTGTGTTACGAAGCGTTCTTCTTGTTGCCCGACGAGAACGTCAAGGAAGGGGAGGCGACGGTCACGGCAATGCTCGATGGTGAAGTTGAGTCTGCTGTGGTCGTGGAAGGCTTGTCGCAGGCGCTCTATTTCTTCCACCGTGTTGGCACTGATGAAGGTTGTCGTCAATATATCGGACGTACATAGACGGTTTCTCGATGGTGGCGAATACCCGACGTTCCACAGTACCCATGTAGAAGTTCGCGAAAAGTACTCCAAGGGGAGAACCCATCGCTACGCCGTCTTTTTGCGTGTACATATGGCCTCTCCACCCACAGAAACCAGAAGAGAGAGGAGCTTGTCAAGAGGAGGGCAGCACCAAAACCTCAGCCCAGAAGAATTGGTCTATACCAGGAGGAGCTGGAGGAATCCAGGAGGGACGGACAGGATTCAGCAGGAAACGGAACAGCTCCAGGTCTGCATCAAGAAGACCTTCCCCCCAGCAAACAAATCCACAGGCACCTAAGCCATTGCCAAGGTCTATATACATCAAAACAGTCGATCTCAGGGACAGATTGACAGACTTCTCCAAACGCATCATAAAGGGAGACATCAATGCAGAAACTATCCAAGTGCATAGATGTACTTCTTAAGAGCTTCATCAAAGGAGCTTCCAAGTCCCCCTCCCCCTCTACCACTATGCAGGAGGCAGCGACCCAAGCTGCACCAAAACCCACTCCTCAAAACAAACCCCCTCACCTCTACCTTCCACATCCGCCCTCAACCCCTCACCTTCCACATCCTCTGACCAAATAAACACACCCTCAACTCATCCAACTCACCCTCATCATCACCATCAACCACTGAAGGCATGACAGAGGAAACTGGAATAACATTCGCACCAAGGGACCCCAGACAGTTCTCCTCAACGTACCAATCATGCTGAAAATCATCAATTGGAACGCTGGTGGAATAAGGACAAAGGCAGCTACACTAATTGCAGTCTGCAAAACAGAAAATGTGGACATCATTCTACTGCAAGAAAACCATGCTAACAACTGGACAAAATTCAGAATAAACTGGATATAATGTCTACACAACCCCATGCGTAGGCACAGACAGAGGATTGGCAATTCTCGTCAAGAATTCAATCCCAACAGCAAGAACACACAACCAATCCCCTGTGGCAACAATGTGGAAACCCTAGCCGTGAGAATCACACTGCTAAACCAGAGGATAGATATATACAACATATATAGAAAAATACATAGAGAAGAACCAGGAGAACTGCAGCTCACACAGCTCTTCGCACATGCAGCAGAATCACCAACAATTATATGTGGGGACTTCAACGCGCATCACCCTCTGCTATCATCCCCTCCCATCGGCCACCAAACAACCTGGAGAGCACATAGCCTTCTCTCTAGATGAGTTTGAAGGAGTCTCACTACTCAACTCAGGGCAACCTACACACATAAGAGGAGGCAGATTAGATTGACATTTGCCACAACAACAATCAGACACCTAACAAGGTGGCAAGTACACACGACATTAGTGAGTGACCACTTGCCACAGTAACAGAGCTGGAGATGCAGCAACTCCCCGCCAATACCGCACCCCCTCCGACATGGAACCAAGACCTAGCAGATTGGGTTGTGTTTTCGTCTAGCCCTCGAAGATGTGGGCAGCACAATACACACCTCCAGAAGACATAGATCAGCTAGAAAAAGATCTAGTTGAGGCTATACACAATGCTGCAAACAGGGCAATGCCCATGAGAGTAGGAAGAAGAGACCACACCTACAAAGACTCCTGGTACTACTGCCCAGAAGTAAGAAGACTGAAAACTACTACTGACAGGGTAACAAAAATTTATAGGAAAAGAAGGACAACAGAAAACAGGGAACTACTACAAGCAGTCAAAAATGATGTTCAACAGCAGCTGCAAGAGATAAGAATTGAAAAGTGGATGGAATGGTGTACAAAACTATCACAGTACACATCTCTCTCGGAGCTATGGAAGTGGCTGAACAGAGTAGCCGGAAAGAAGAGAACACCCGTAGCAACTCACCCTCACCCACTAGAAGAAGCGGAAAGACTGGCAACATCCTTCGCCAATAGGACTAGCTCAGGTAACCTCTCCCTGAAACAAGAAGAATTCAGGATCAACTAGCACCGATTCGATGGGAGGAAGATCGATGCGGCCTGCCATAGACCAGACGATACTGACATCCCTTACAACAGTAGAGGAAACTGAAAGCAGTTTTAAGTTGGCAGAGACACAGCACCAGGAGCAGACAGGATAACATACACCATGATCAGCAAAATGGGTCCTGCAGGAGAAACAGCCTTTCTGAGAATCCGAACAACACAAACATCGAGCACACAAGACCACAAACCTGGCGGCAGCAAGACACGCAGCCAATCCCCAAACCTAAAGATCCAGAGAACCCAAGACCAATCGCATTGGTGTCATGCATTGAGAAAACTGGAGAAAAAATGGTACTAAATAGAATGAAGTACAAGATTGGTCCACTGCACAAGCAGCTATATGCATATCAGGAAGGAGTCGGAACTACAGAGTGCATAACAGATGTTCTCAGCTATATAAATCAGAAGAAGGCCACAGTAGTCTTCATAGATTTTGAAAAGGCTTTTGAACTAGCCAGTCCAGCAGCAATACTACAATCAGTAGTAAGGAAGGGAGTCCAAGGACACTTACTAGCCTGGACAAAAAACTACGTGCTTTGAGAAGGCAGGGCCAGAGTAAAATTCCAAGGAGTGATGTCTACATTCCACGACTTGGAAAATGGCACCCCTCAGGGAGGAATTCTGAGTCCATTTTTATTTAATATACTAATGGAGAATATAGCCTCCCTGCAGCTTCCAGAAGGCGTAGAAATCTTCATCTATGCCGATGATGTGTGTGTAGTAGCAAGGGGAGCTGTTAGAGTACCCAGAATGCAAAGGGCACTCAATGACATCAACAATAAATCAAATGAGCTAGGCCTAAAAATAAACATAAATAAAACAAAGGCCATGACAATAAAAGCCCACAGACCGCTGCAACCACTAACAATAGGAGCTGAGCCCATAGAATGGGTAGACAGCTACATGTACCTAGGAGTTGTCATAGATCAGCAGCTAACTTTCAAGGAAGAAATCAAGTACTTGAGAGAAAGAGCAAATGCAAGACTTGCTGCCATGAGATACATGTCATCCCTGAAGGAGGGAGCAAATGAACACATACAAAGGAAGTACTACCTAGCCTGCACCAGAACATTGGTGGACTATGCTGCCCCCACTCTGATAAGGCTGACAGAGGCTCAGAAAGAATCACTGGAGGTCATTCAAAACAATGCAATGAGACTCATGCTAGGAGCACCTACATGGACAAGGGACTGTGCAACCTCAGGCTTGAAACTAACCTGCCAAAGCTAGAGGATAGGATTGCACAGCGAAATGTAAGCACAATGGCCAAGATGTTCCTCTCAGAAAGAGGACTCCATCTCTAAGAAAAGAGCAAGAGAGGAACTTGCCAAACACCACAGATTCAAACTTCGAGTTCCTATGGTAAGGACCAAAGTGACAACATCAAAAGTCTAGGGCATGGCAGAAACACTGCTGCAACTAGGTCCAGACACAACACAGGGCACACAACAACTACCACCCTGGAAGAAGGACACTACAATATACAAATACACAAGCCTGCCAAGAGCAAAAGAGGACTGCACAGGAGAAGAGCTAAGAGCGGCAGCCTATGAAGCAATCAGAAACACTGAGACCATAGGGGCACGAACATACTACACTGATGGCACTGTAGATCCTGAGAATCAAACTACGGGAGCTGCAGTATATTCAAGAAACTTCACAGCCTGCTGGAGGACCTCCAACCACGCCTCCACTATGCAGACAGAGTTAACAGCAATAAGACAGGCACTGCTGTACTCACTGGAGAATGAAGTAGGGCCTGTAATCATCCACACAGACTCAAAGTCCTCAATGCAAGCCCTGCAACAACAGAAAATTAAAGAAAATAAGGCACTGCTGGCTGGAATTAAAACACTGCTACTCCAGCACAGCGAAAGAGGAAGGCCTGTCACCTTAAACTGGATACCCAGTCACATAGGAATTCCAGGCAATGAGAGGGCTGATGAGCTAGCCAAAAGTACAAAACACATTGACAGAGTGCAAGTCATATACAACCTGCACTGCAACAAGTCAAAAATGCAATGAAACCACTCTGCAAAGAAAAATTGATAAATGACCATCGTGAGTGGGTAGAAAAGAACTCACCGTCTGCCAGATGGTATAAGAAATCGACTGGTCTAGTGCCTCCTCCCATAGACAGGCACACACCAAGAAAACTTGCTGTGATCATCCACAGACTCAGGCTAGGATATAAAGCCTGCTGGGAAATTGTGGAAAACAGTGTCAGACCATGCGAACACTGTCAAGAAGAAACACAGCAACCACTCCTTCACTACCTGCTGGAATGCAGAGAAACAGCACAGCTAAGAGGTGCAGCACAAAATGCAATACCTGCACAAGATGCTGAGCATGCAGCTGCCACAGTCACAAAGACAATCATTGAAAACTTAGAAGAGCATGCCCAGGTGCTCTACAACCTACCTCCACCAAGGTAATCAAACTAATAAAATCAATCACCCTCATCACATCCCCTCATTGTAAGGCTCTATCCACATCATCCACTATCATTCTTTTAAACAACTTTACCTACAACTAAAATCCTCCCGCAGGGACCCAAGGGAGTAAAGGGTTGGACAACCCCACCTGCACCGCTTTCTCCGATTTTCGAAGCCCTTACACTCATTCAAACTTCTTCTATATATGACATGATGGCCCTCTCTTACTGACACCATCATCCTTCCCCTGTCCACTCCTATCTCTACAACTAAAGATATTTCCAATTTCAAAAAAACTAACCATGTACCTAAAGAATCTTTTCAGATCACCTACGGGCCGAACAAGGGAAAGGCCCGTGCCAACAAGAAGTGTTGGCTTAATACAACAACAACAACAACCCATTCCAATCAGTTCACGCTCACCTTTCCTTGAAAATGAACCGATGATACGGTTGGAAACGTTGGAATTCCATTACTAAGATTTGTTAATCACTTTTGTTATCATAACAATAAATTAGTATTTTTAGAAAACATTTCTTTAACCAAGATATGAACATCGGCCAGCTATTAGCAAATATCAGCCCTGATGAGAAGAGAATAATAAGAAGAATTGAAAAGACCATATATAAAATCAATTCCACTGATGCTGCCATCATTCTTTAACAAAACAAAAACATGTTTAAGAGAGGGTCTCCTACCTTCAAATAATAATAATTTTTTATTACATGAAGTTTCAACGAACTCAAAATTCCCTTCAGTGAAACTGAGGAAACTGACAGAAGACAGCAACAAATATATAATGAGTAAACTGACTTTATTAAAAAAAAAAAGTCATACGTATATGTATCAATTGTTCAATTCACATCCACTACTTAGAGGAAACGATTCTACAACACAACAGTGACACCGATTCACACTCAGCACTAACAGACACAAACATCGAATCTAGGTCAGAGATTTTGGCAGGAAATATGATTTCGCACTGAACACCGCGCATCTGAAGAACAAAAGACGTTATGATCTGAGATGTGTACGGCAGATGCGTTACTGCCAGCTGGCTGTTCGCATGATTCTGAAGAAAGAGAAGAAGAAGAATAAATGATCAACTTCTTCAGCAAAGATGTTGGTTTGGATGTGCCATTCCATTTTGCAGTGAGTCTCCATTCATTTGATAATATTGAGCCATCCCCTCTCGGTTCTTACGAACGTTATCAAGTATTCGTGGCTTCTTTTGTTTGAAAATGATATGCTGTCCAATAATAATAATAATAATGAAAGATATTCCCTTTAGAATCTATACAAGGAAGCAAAAGATGATCCGTGCTCGAACTAATTAGTCATGTCGTGATTAATGTCTATGAAAGCGAGATAGTAAGAGCCTGTGATTTATAATTCATGATATGAGATACACAGGTATAAGCGCACCACACACACACCCACACCGAAAGAGAGAGATGATTCTTTCTCTCAAAGGTATAGGTCAAATCAAGTCATCTTCAATTGTTTAATAATTCACTTATTACTGATAACACGAGATCTTAGGCTACTCCGGTTATTAAATAGGAGAAAGGAACACTAGTTTTGTGGCAAAAGAGACAGTAAAAATCCTGGTTACTGTCCGTGATCTAATTAAGCTATGATAGTCATTTGAATAAGTAATCCGTGACGTTAACTGCAGCTTCTTAACCACGCTCCGGTTGTGGTTGGCCTTATGCCAGCACGGATCCTTGCCCTAGGGCGGCTAATAGACGTGGTTAAGGTATGGAAGGGATTTGGCGGCCTAGTTCGGACCTCCGAACTGTTCTAACTATCCAGCGTTATCCATCGCAATCAAGTGACACTACGCAAGATGTCTGACTGATTTATGGTGACAATATCCAGGTTATTGACGCTGTTAAAACACTGGCGTTACTTAGCAGGGTGTTACTAGAGTTATTCACAGCTTCATTAGTCGTGACAGTAGTAGTAGTTGTCATGCACTGATTAGATTGCATAAAAATTAAGGTAATGCTTATCTGTTAGCTTTTTGGTATCAGTTTTAGAAATAGTAGTGAGCTGAGCTGACAAGAGGTCACAAAGCAGAAAGCAGATACTTTTGCAACACCATTGGTAGTAAAAACGCATTGTTAAAGGGGCCACAAGCAATGAAGGTATATAATATTTATCTATCAGCACGCTACTGAAAGTAGTATTAGCAGTATACCATTTTTGCCCGTCGGTAACTCTACTTTGGTTCCGTAGAATTATTATTATTATTATTATTATTATTATTATTATTATTATTATTATTATTATTATTATTATGGAGCAAACCCAAAGGGGCCATTCATTTGAAATTCAAGCTTCCAAAGAATATGGTGTTCATTAGGAAGAGGTAACGGAGGCTAACAGGAAATGGAGAAAGAAATCAGTTTTCAGAAAAGGTCCCAAATATTTTCATATCTCTCAGCACGATTATAATCAACCTGCTTGGGGAAACCGACGCAATTTAGCATTTCACAACGAGCATCCCTTCCTCCTGATATGATGAATCGCCAAATCGCTCACTGTTCCAGTCTATTAATGCGTGGAAAAATTTACAAATGCGAAAAATGCTGTAACAATGAATCCGGTCGTGCAACTGTCACGCTATGTCGTTTGTGGCTTTGACACAAAGGAAAGTGTTCTCAATCTTATTGGAAAATGATACATCATCATCTCTCTCTCTCTGTCTCTCTCTGTCTCTCTCCTCTCTCTCTCTCTCTCTCTCTCTCCTTTAGCACCACAGCCTAAAATAAAGCCCACAAAGTAAATTCCTAAATACTTAGGTTTAATATTTAAAACAGTGTTTATTAATTATACCCCATTGAGCGAGTGACACCTGAAGGTTATCAGCCAGACTTTTTGGGGTGAGGGTGCTGGACTGCATCCCTTCTTATTCTCATTATATCATTAACTTACTAAACCAGCTTCAACAGAGCACAATTCTCTTAAGTATTCAACAGAGCACAATTCTCTTAAGTATTCAACAAAGCACAATTCTCTTAAGTAAACCAAGAGTAAAACATAAAGAGAAGTACATTGATACACGAATAATAAGCCGAGAATGAAACAAACTAAGAAAAATCAAACATACCTAAAAAAATAAACAGTCAGGAAAGCATCCGAATATCAGCTGATTTCATTCACAACGATGCAAAACATGGAAGTCGTGACGTCATAATGAGCGCGACCGATGACACGCAAGAGATGCAGAGGATGAAAAAATAATTCCACAGCAATATAATTTGACACTCGCTTTCTTCCGCTACAGCGATCACGATCATTTACCCCCCACCCTCTCTCTCTCTCTCTCTCTCTCTCTCTCTCTCTTTCTTCTTTTCTAAAGCATCGTAGTGCATGTAGGAGCGAGCTCGGCTCACAAGCGAGAAGACCCATATCTAATTGGTCGATTGTTGTGGGTCTTACCTATCTGAGGAGAGAGAAGGACTTGACAGATAAAGGTAAAAATATAGTTGTGGGTGGTTAAGTTCTCGTTCAAAATGTATTACTATCATATCGTGAATGACAACGGGAAGGCCTCGACGAGGTAATTGCCCTTTATAAGTATAGGCGAAACCACGCTTCGCAGTGATTCTCTCAATGGCCTCTGATGTTGCAGAGGGCGTCTCGCAACTAGTATGTATTGGGCATTTCCTGAGTTCTGTGATGAAACCAGCTCTCTCTCTCTCTCTCTCTCTCTCTCTCTCTCTCTCTCTCTCTCTCAAGTGATTCGTTATTGTCAATTTACTTCTTTTATTAAAAAAAAAGACCAGAGTAAAACAAAGTATGAAAAATTAATATATATATATGTTTGTATATATATATTACATGTGTATATCTATCTATCGATCTATCTATCTATCTATCTATCTATCTATCTATCAATCAATCAATCTATCTCTCTCTCTCTCAGGAAGGATCTTGCCATACGACACTCTTACTGAAAATGACTGCGAATTTAATGACATCATTGACATACTGCCTTTTTAGGCTACCCCATAGACATTTTCAGACCTTTTTAGGCTACCCCATAGACATTTTCAGACCTTTTTAGGCTACCCCATAGACATTTTCAGACCTTTTTAGGCTACCCCATAGACATTTTCAGACCTTTTAGCTATCCCCATAGACATTTTTCAGACCTTTTTAGGCTCCCCAGACTTTTAGGCTACCCTAGACATTTTCAGCCCTAATACATTTTCAGACCTTTTTAGGCTACCTCATAGACATTTTCAGACATTTTTAGGCTACCCCATAGACATTTTCAGACCTTTTTAGGCTACCCCATAGCCATTTTCAGACCTTTTAAGGATACCCCATAGACATTTTCAGACCTTTTTAGGCTACCCCATAGACATTTTCAGACCTTTTTAGGCTACCCCATAGACATTTTCAGACCTTTTTAGGCTACCTCATAGACATTTTCAGACCCTTTTATGCTACCCCATAGACATTTTCAGACCTTTTTAGGCTACCCCATAGACATTTTCAGACCTTTTTAGGCTACCCCATAGACATTTTCAGACCTTTTTAGGCTACCCCATAGACATTTTCAGACCTTTTAGGCTACCCCATAGACATTTTCAGACCTTCTTAGGCTACCCCATAGACATTTCCTACCCCCCAACAAGAATAATAAAAACAACAACAAAGTAATTTATAGGCTTACTCCCCGAGTAAGGGAAAAGAAGAAGGAACCTAAGTACCACTGTCCCTCTGGGACCTGGACAGGCTAACTGCCTCAGTTCCCAGGGTATTTTCCCCAAACTTCCCCACTTAACAGTGACCCAATTGACAGCATTTCATTCTAATTATCCCTCTTGATTAAATATGATAGAAATAATCAACACACAATCACGTGTGGAGGAGAGATGTATTTCTGAATCACATCAGGACCGAACTCAGGTCTTTCAGTTGCAAGGCAAGGACTTGGCTGATTATTATTATTGTTATATGAGTGAAGAAACTCACAATGGTGTAAGTGTACACATATATTGAAAATTAGGGATGTACAAAATGAACGCTTTCGAGACCTTGCTCGATTTGGAAAGAGAATCGAGCAGGTTCTGGGGAGCACTCGTTTGGTATGTATTTTTAATATATATACTTCCTTACACTACTGTGGATTTCTTCACCATTTTTGTCACTCATATGATTATTATTATTATTATTATTATTATTATTATTATTATTATTATTATTATTATTATTATTAATAGTGATCAGTCTAATAGAACAAACCTAAAATCTCGTGAACGTATCATCACCATCATTACTGAAAAATGCATATCTTAACTTACAAATAAAGTAAAAACTAACATTAACTTGCAAAGCACGATTGTGCAAAATGCCCAATGGAAATTGTGTAAAATCAGAGGATATAGGAGAAAATAACAAATATAAACAATCTTGTATAAACGCTAATAAAAGTAAGAGTAATGGGTACAGTTTGGTAGAAACTGCAGTACACAGTAATTATTTCAGTCTATCGTAAATTCCTTTGCATAAATGTTTACGTGTCATCATACGAAAAAAACTAAAAACCAAACTATTTCGATCCATCTGTCATGAATTCTGAATACATTCACGCCAATTATGCATGAAATAAACTTATTTATTTTTCTTTCCACTAAGTCGAAATTCTTTTATGTTTTTCATTTTTACAAAATGCGGAACGCCCCTGTCACTTTGCGTCCATAACCCCATTTTCTCCAATTCCTGGAGATTTTTAGATTCCAACTCTGTGTCTTTGATTCGAACTCTGAGTCCTTGTGCTTCCAGAATCCAGGGGTCTGTGCGTCTTTGTTTTTCCAGAACCCAGCTCCTGTTTCCTTGTTTTTAAGAACATATCTTCTGTTTGTATTTGCTTATTCGAGCTCAAATTTATCTTTCTCTATTTCCATACACCAACTTTCATGCTTTCTTGGTTTTATCAGATTGAAATCCGTTTTTCTTTGTTTTCGACTTTTATTTGCTTTTTCAAAACCTAACATTATCTTTCTTTGTAGTTTTATACTGCACCTCTCCTGCTTTCCTGATTTTTCCACAATGGAATTGTTTGTCTTTGTTTCCATAATCCAACTTTCTACTTTACATTGTTTTTCCATTCTAACTATTTTTCTTTGTTTATACACTTTAACTGTTAGTGTTTCTTGTTGCTTTTAGGCGCCAATGCTTTAAATGTCTTTATGCTTTTGCATCCCAACTTTGTTTCTTTGTGTTTGTAGAATGCAGACCTGTTTCTCTGGGGTTTTAGGTTCGAAATATCTGTATTTCTTTCTGTTTCGAGATTCCAGCTATATTCCTTCATTTCCCTAGAATCCAAATCTGTATTTATAGAATCCAGATATACTCTTTTTCTGTGCGTAGTGAGGTTATGCCAGAATCCAACACCGCTTTAATTTGTTACGGCTTATATTTGTTACTAAAATCCTACACCCTGGAAATGTTTAAGAACCTACAGTAAAACCAAAATCACTACGAATATGGCTGTCATTAGCTAGGAGGCAAACTTCTTCCGGGGTTCTTTATTTTACTCTTCTTCAAATCTCAGTTCTTTCGCTCATTTTACGTCTTCAGTGTCAGCAACGCAGAACAATTGTGTCATGGTGTTCCTTTTCATGACCTGGTATGAGGAAGATTTGGCATCGTTTTTGCCACATCTACTACATTACATCCCAACATGGCCAAGGGTTTACGAATCAAATCTGGAAAAAGTGGCGGCGCCGAAAACGTACTACATGTTCGTTGTTCATTTTAGTTTTACTATACCTTGACGTTGACACACGAGAGAATGAGTGTCTTCAGAATAAATTCCTCTTATTTTCTCTGCATTTTCTCTAGCTCAGGACCAGCGGGAAAAAAATATGAAGAAGAGGGTAAAAACATGACGGAAATGTCTATCATTGAATGAAAATGACTTTCTTCAAGAAAGATACTAATAAACTAGAATATAAACCTTATAATCAAAAATACGTCTTGAATGCGTGGAGAGATAGGTAGAGGTAAAAAATAAAATAAATGAAAATATAGAAAGTCACTCTCTCAATGTACTGAACAGCGCAAATTCCATTCGATGCTCCGCTCGTCAATTATCCGTCGTTGTAAAATGTTCATTAAACGTTAAGTATCCGCGGCCGAGTAATGCGAGAAAGTGCCGCAGCATTGCGCAACTGCTAAATGGAGATCATTCTCCGTTGAGTCACGCATTTGGCTAACGTGTTTGTAAGCGTTATTTAAAAAGGAGTCGTGGCAGCATCTAGTAAGGTAAAAAAAGTGGTATTTGGAAATAAATTTTTAAAAAAAAACTGAAAAATTTAGTAATTAAATAAATAATCTATATAGAGATAATAAATATATAATATATATATATATATATAAATAGTATGTTATTAATTTAGACTTAATATATATATATTATTTAAGTTATTATATATATATTATTATTATATATATAATTATTATATATATATAACATTATATATATATAATCTATATATATATATCATATAGTATATAATATATATATATATAATAATATAGTATATAATATTTCACAACATACAAATATATAAGTATTTACTTAAAGATGACATATGAGTATAGGAATAATAAATGAAGGTTTAACAGGTAAATTTATAAAATATGATATTTCTAATATTAATCTTATTAGAATCTATATTAGATATATATAATATATATATATTTCTATATGATCATATATATTATATCATATATATATATATTATATAATGTATGCACACCACACATTAAATTCATATATATTTAAGAAATAATATCTATTTATAAATAACCTGTAAACCTTCATTTGTTATTTCGATTAATATGTCCTAACTTTATTGGGCATTTGTTATTTCATCTTGATTTATTAAAATGTTTATGGGTCAATATTACTTATTTTTTCTTTAAAATTTCAGCTACACAATACTATTCATGTAACTTTCGTGTCTCATTTCTGTTCCGGTCAGTATCTTCATAGACAAAACTGTTGAAAAATATACTTAATTTTTTGTGAAATATTTTGAAATGCTGAGTTTTCAAAGATATAAATCAGAAATATGAATTCAAGAACCTGAAGTCATTGTTATAACCATTATCATCACCACTGTTCTCGTCATCACTGACTGTCGTAGTAATATTTTTTCTTCAACATTAACGTCAGTTTTAATATACACAATCAATCAATTTTTCCAACATGCGCCTGGTCCCTATTCAATTTTCTTGCTGCCTGAAGTGATCTCATTCGAGCACCGGTTTTCTTAAATTCCATTTCGTAAAGCAAATTAGTCGCGACTGCTAAAGTATGTTTCTGTCTTTGCGTTCAAATCGTCAAAGGACTGAAAAGAGATTTATGAATTTTGATTTAGTCACCAATTAATACGTCGATCCCTCTACAAATTAAACAAAACACTTCACTTTCTGGTTTCATTTAACATAAAAAACAAAAAAAAAAAAAATCTTCGAGGTTAAAGAAAAACGCAAATAAAAACTCAATTTGAGCCTAGAGCCATGAAAAATGACCTTGCAAGACAAAAAAGCATGATTTTTGCCAAAGAAAAGAAATACTAGACAAAAATTACTCTCCGCAAAAAAAAAACACCTAATGACTCTCACCTTTCGAGCCTAAAACATCATTTCTGAATAGAACTCGGTCGACAACAATCACTTCTCGTCCCCCTTTTAATTAGAATTCCTTCTCTTGGAAAAGTCGAGCGGCCCGGCAGCCCCCCACCCCCCCCCGCCCCCCACCCCAACCGGGTGTGCATTTTCTGGCCTTTCAGTTAAGCAATAATAAAATGCCTTTAGAATGGCGTGAAAAGTTGAATCGATTGTGGTCTTTCTTTCTCCGCCGTATATTAAACTGCTTGCTTGAATAGTAATTGCACTTCTGCCGAGGCAACCACAGGTACTTTCTTGATGACGCGGCATTCGTACGAGAATGTCGATGGTCTTTGAGGGAAAATTCCTGAACGTAACTGAGTAACAATTTCTGTATAATGGTGGCACTGATTAGGACTTTTAAAGCAAAAATTATATTTCTAGTTGTAATCGAGACAATGTGGGAGGAATGACAGAAAAACGACCCCTTTTGGACTGGAATATTATTTTTGGCTGGTAATGCGAAAGAGAATATGGTTTGTAGTGGGAGTGAGGTGGGAGAATGGTGAACAGAAGAAAGTACGATTGTATTGGATCAGCAGTGGGGAACAAGTGGGATATCTTATCTATTCTATCTACGTACTCTATCTATTATGAATATATATATTAATATATATATATATAAATATTATTATTAAAAATATACATATATATATATGTATACTATATATATAATATATATATATTTATGTATATAAATATATATATATACATATATATAATTTTTTTCTTAATAGTGGTGTAGAAAACTAAGGAAATAAAAAGACAATTTCTCAGAAAAGAACAGTCCCTGTTGATAATGGAGCAGAAATTGGTTGTTTAGTAAAAAAAATGCAGTCGTAGATAAAAAAAGCAAAGAAAGTTCAGTGGTACTTTTCTATTATAATTTGCGATTTTTCCCTCTTCCTCTCTTTAGGTAAGAAATGTTTGTATCGAAAATAAAAAGGTCTTTCTTTATTTCTGCATTTTATTTTTCTAAAATTCCTACCTCCCCCCCCCCTCTCCTCTGCCTCCTCCTTCTCTCTCACTAATATATATATTACAATATAATATAATATATATCATATATTATATATAATAACTAATACATAGATCTGAATAATGAATATCTATAAATATATAAATATGTTAATAGAATATTAATATATCTAAATATATATATAAATTAAATAACTATATTAATTAAATAAATTAAATCTATCTAATTGTAAATCTAAAATATTATATATAATCGTTAATACATATATATATATATTAATATATAATTAATGTAAATAAATAAATAAAATCTAAATAAAATAAATAATATATGTATATAATATTATGTATATATTAATACAAAAATGTATGTGTGTGTATACTATTGTGTAATATATATTCTTTTCATTAATTGGTCTTTGCTCATTATCTTTATTCTTTCCTTTCCACTATTGAATGAAAATGAGGTTGATACGTTTGAAAATAACAAACACCCGAATGACCACAACATCACAATGCTAAATTAGTGGTGAAAGTGGTGGTGATTAAATAGTTTTTTTTCTCATTAGAAATAAAACGCCACCAATGATAGGTAACCATGATTGCTCATCATCTAAATCTTTGAGCATATTTGATTTAAGTAACAGTTTTCGAAATGAAAGAATTTTTAGAAAGATTTCTTTAGATATCTATCTATTTCTTATGATATAAGATACTAATATATAATAGAATATATATTATTTTATTTTTATACATAATATATTATATAATTATATATATATATATATATATATAATAATAAATATGATATAGAATATAAAATTAAATGTAATATTAAAATAAACAATAATTTAATCAAGTCAGCTAAACTAATAACCTTCAATTTATCTTAAAGGAAGTTTGCATCCAGTATGTTCTTTAAAAACTTCCCTGTCACAACAGCTCTCTCTTTCAGTTCATATCCAGAAAGACCTGAAAAATATCATCATAAAATCTTACAACAATCAAAACGCTTTGAAATGTTCGATTTTAAGCCTTGGTTTTACGTGGCCTGTCATAACCATCCTGTTATTAATTAAGTTATTATTTATTTTTTTTACCACCATCAAACATAAGCTTTACTTCTTTTTTTAATCAAGAAAGAACAAGCCCCAAAACGTAAATAACATTTTGTCTTGCTAGAAAAAATTCAAACATAAATAAAGATAAGCTCTCAAAACAGACTAAAAAAGAAGAAGAAAAAAGGTAGTTTATTACCACATAGATAGTTGCCCCAAAGCTTAACGTTCGCTTTATCGTAGAGGCAAAGCCCTCAAAACATAATTTTCCCTTTTTACCACATAAACAGCGACCTCCAAGCAAAAACAACTTTCCTTTTTCACCAGAGAGAAAAGGCCCTATCAACAATATCTTTTAGTTTAGTTATTTTATCGAAGTGCTTAACGCGATGAAAATGTGAATACAATCCAACCTTAAAGAAAAAATATATGCTCAACCATTATACGCTATAGTCTGGTCAAACTTAGACAAGAAACAGGACTTTCAGTCGCAAATGTAAGATGAAATGACAAAGATAGTTCCGAAGGATATTCATCGCCGATTATTTTGCAATTTTTTGGTTACAAATTTTCACCATATTAGGAAATGAGCCCAGTTAAAAAAAAATGCTGATGAACTCTTTGTAAATGGGGAGCTTAGCCTACCGTCGTGATCACTCGAACTAAATAGTGTATAACGGCAAATAAAAGCAATCAGTAATAAGATGTGAAAAATAGAATATTTGATACTAATTATAATATAACAAATCAGAATAAGTATTTAAAATATTTAAAGGGCATAAAAAGACGGAAGGATTTGAATAAGTAAAAAGACGTGCAATAATGATATAGAGTGCAGACTGAACTGAACTGTAATTAAATTAACGAAAAATTTATATCGGATAACATATAAAATAACCAAAATATAATAAATTTCAAATAAAATGCATTAAAAGTTCAGCTCAACATCTTAAATTAACCTACTAAATATTATCAGTATTTGTTTGTGAGGTGGGTATGTGTGCACGATTATTTGAGTGTATGCTCATGAGTGTATGTCAGTGTGAGTGTGCATGTAACGTGTGCAGAAGTTTGTATGGATAAGACCGCGTCAGCCATGGGTCTCTCTCTGTATACTCACACACACACAAACAAACAAACACGGTTTATATATTTTATATATATCTATATATATATAAATAATATATATATATATATAGATATAATATATAGAATTATATAGGCTATATATATATTAGATTATATATAGTACCTTGGGCAATCTTATGTAACGGAAGAGGTATAGTAATTTCAGTTGTATTCCACCCATAGGAAAATGAAATGGTATGTTCTTCAAAAGGGCCCCCCAAAACAGTTTCGTCTTCCAGTGGACCCTCTTCTTGGAGCATGTTTAATTAGTCAAACGAGATGAATGTTTTACCAGTGTATTGTAGCTAAGAAAGAACCTTAAAAGTTTTAAACATACAGTTTACCAAAACTAGTAAGTTTTGGTCTAACAAAATATTCAGCCAGTAAAATAACAATAAAACAAGATAGCAGTTGAACAAATGAAAAATACCAAAATATCTAAAGAGGTTAAGTACATCCATTTGAAACAACATAACATAACTATTTTTCATATTCTCCTAATGATGAATATAATGAATATATATATAATCTATAGAATATAATATATATATATCTATTATATATATAAGTATGATAATATAGATATTTGGTGTGGTGTGTTGTGTGTGGGGTGACAGTCACCATTGATGGGATTAGGACTGAAGTACTGCCTTTTTTACATACATTTAATAAAAGGAGCCCATAAAATCGCCAAACGGTCAAATGAATGCAGAAAATTTTAAAATTTACAGAAAAGGTGGTTATAATATACCGAAGAGAATCCGTCCACAGGTAGAAGGCCGTTTAACTTAAGTCACCCCGGTTGAATTAATTTCTCTTTTAATCCTTGCTTAAGCGTTTGGTTAAAGGAACGATTTGATCTTATGATTATCTGAATCCCAGGTGCCTTTTGTTGACGTTCCATTACCTGTCTTTTTGTATAAATCAAGGCTAGACGTCTACCATCTGGCTTCTGTACCAAACTATTTGCTGCTACATAAATTTATACGTGACAAATTCCAGTTTATTCTGTGGTTATGGTTTCTTTATATTGTACAAATAGCTGAGGCTATGTTGTCCATACCTAACTGACCATTTTATGTTTTGTAATTAATCTCTGGGAAGTGATTTTTCGTGTAAAAACCCGGATATTAAGGACTGGTCACAAGTCCCAGGCATGGGAATCTCATATACTCCTGTGACGTTGTTTGGGGATTGGCTTTTGTTTGGATGTTTAATACAGGGGTTTGGGTTGGGTATTTTGGGTAGGTAAAGGCAATAGGTTAGATTTTTCTGAGGAGTCTTGTGGTCACTGGTCTTAATCCCTGTCCGAGGTGTTGGGATTTTTATTTTATTGTTGGGTGTCTCTCAGTTCTTGTCTTAGGGGGTCGGTAGAAAATTACATAAGCTTTATGAATCTCTTTCTCAATTATATGGTTAGGGTACCTTAAAGGCGAAAGCTGCTTACAAATTAGTTCAAATTCCTTTTCCATGATATCTGGGAACAAATTCGTAAGGGGGTTAAGAACTGATTGCTGGCTACACATATCTTGACAGGAATGTCATGATAACTAAAGTTGTGAATGTATGAAAGTGAGAATGTTGGTTTTCTGTACATGATAAGCTTGTTTTCTGTCGTTTTTCTAATTTTTAAACTTTAAATTTGATTCGGGGCACTAATGCATTTAATTTTGAAAGGAATTCGTTGAAATTCCCCAACCTATTATCCCAAAATGGTTGAATATCATCTTCATATCCCATCCACAGCAAAAATATATATATATATATATATATATATATATATATATATATATATATATATATCAATTCAAGCTACAAATATCCTTTAATATCTAAATTCACTTTACCTCCCAAATGATATTATTTTCATATATGTACCGAAGGGTGGAATTTTTTAGTTGATAACATTTCGTCCCCCATGGGATCGAACCCACCGTCCAAGTGGACGGGACGAAAAATCAGGACAGTCAGTGACGCTATCCAATCAGCCACAGAAGACGCTATAAGTTTTCATATCGATTCTGACCTTACAAAATCACCCTCGACCTCGGTGCTTTCGTAATTAGAATCGATATGGAACCCCCGTCTACCATGTTAGCCATTCGAAGCGTTTGACAGCACGTAGCTTTTTGTTATGAATAAATTATCAACATCGAAACCGTGATCCATTTTTTTATATATCCCCAAAAAAATTCAAAGCTAACAAATGTCCTTTAATATCTAAATTCACTTTACTCCCAAATGATATATTTTCATATATGTACCGAAGGGGAATTTTTTT
>NC_087209.1:76710698-76718198 GCF_015104395.2 Macrobrachium nipponense
CAATTGCTTTTAACAAAAATTGTATAAGAGAAAAACGGTGACCTAAAAGTGTGCATATATATATATATATATATATATATATATATATATATATATATATATACATATACATATGTGTGTATTTATGTATCTACATGAATAAGTAGATATTTTATTATTCGAAATCTAAGCGCCAACATAATCATATATCCAGAGTGAAATTTAGGTCAAATGACCTCTTTCTTTCTTTCTCTCTGTCTTTAAATCTTCAGCTGAAAGCCCTTACGGACAGTCAACAGACTAATACAAGCCGAGAGGGCTCCGAAGGGAAATCAGAATGCAGAGAGACAGGCTACAGCAAAGGTGACAAATAAATAAACACGAGAGGGAATAGAAAAGAAAACCAATATAGGCGAAATTCAGACGTTAGTAAAGAGCTAGAATGAATTTGCTGCTCGCGTTGACATTGGGAGATAAGAGGATTCCACAACATCAAAAGGCAAAATATATCACATTTATGTTGTAGCCAAAATAAAACTCCAGGCAAGCAAAACCACATATCTCTATCATTAAGAGAAATGTACTGCCGAAGGTGTTAAGATCGCCCCCTCCCCCTTCTCCAGACTCCATGCGACGTGTGCGAAGGTAACAGATGGTAAACAAACAAGGGTCATGCAACAGCGCATTAGCTAAACAGCGCATACGATCGTCGGACGGACTGTACGCGAATTTATTTCCGTCCGACGGGGGTGGGGGGGGGTTAGTGGTTGAGGAATGCGGGAGGTTTGCGTACGGCGAAAGTGCAACACTCATCTCAATAGAACTTAATGATGGCGTCTATCGTAGAAAGCGGCACGTTATAACTAGCTTTATAACTGAGAGGTAATTATCACCATCATAAGCTACTTTCATCATATTATCATTTATGTTATCACAGCCATTTAAAGACATAAAGTTAAGTATATCTTAGTTTTACCAGCCCAGTGAGGTAATTGACAGCTCTCCTAGGGCTGGCCCGAAGGATTAGATATTTCTACGTGGCTAGGAACCAATTGGTTACCTAGCAACGGGACCTACAGCTTATTGTGGGACCCGAAACACATTACATCGAGAAATGTATTGCTATCACCAGAAATAAATTCCTCTGATTCCGCGTTGGCCGCGTCGAGAATCGAACTTAGGATCACCGGATTGGTAGCCGAGAACGAAAACCACTCGTCCAACGAGAAACTATTTAAAGACATAACCATGAATACTTTGCTTAAAAGTACAAATCACCATAACAACTAAGACTTTTTGCTTGAGTTTTCTGTGAAGAAAACTATTGAGATGGTTATTTGTCTGTCCGTCCGCACTCAGATCTTAAAAACTACTGAGGCTAGAAGGCTACAAATTGGTATGTTGATCATCCACCCTCCAATCATCAAACATACCAAATTACAGCCCCTACCCTCAGTAGTTTTTATTTCATTTACAGTTAAAGTTAGCCATATTCTTGCGTCTGGCAATGGTATAGAACAGGCCACCACCGCACTGTGATTGAAAGCTTCATGGACTGCGCTCATACATTAAACTCGATTGTGCTGAAGAAACTCTGACGCATTCTTTACTTGTTTTTTGTTATGAAAACTATTCGCTGTTATCATTTCTAACACACAATGAGTCATGTAACGATCACTCATTTCGTGGTACATTCTCCAGCATCATACGCTTTCCCAATATTATCATTACAATCCTCATCATTTCTGACTGAACAACGCATCAGAGACATCACCACCAAAACATCTGCTTTTTCGACAGATAGGTCTTTGGTTACTAGGAGAGTGCGACTATTTTTATTATTATTTTAAAATGATTTCAGTAGATACGAAGTACTTCATTGGGTTTGCTTTTAAATATGGAAGTGTCTCAATATTCCATTACTTCTGGAATTTGAAAATTCAATTCACGTAAGGGGTGGGTTTTTTATATCACCTATGGAGAGAAAGTCCAGCGACTCTCTCTCTCTCTCTCTCTCTCTCTGTTTTTCATTGATCCTTATTAGGATTTCCTTAACGTTTCCCTGAAAGACCGTCCTGAAAGGTATATTGAATCCCCGGAAAAGACAAAAACAGGCCAAAACATACAACACGAAAAAACATATGATCATAAAAAATGTGGCCTATCTTTTCACATATTAAAAATAAAACGTTATTTCAGTATGATTTCTTAGAAATATTTGCAGCCCGCCCAAAAAAAGTACATCTTACTTCAGACGCGTGCGTTAGATAAATTTTTCCTCAGTTTTACTAAAATGCGACAGCGTGAAATCCACATCATTATCATAATTAGTCTATTGAAACCACTGTTTTACGTCTCGACTCCCATGATAGGCCTAGCCTGAAGGAAGTGTTCTCAAATGAAATCACAGGTGAGTATTTTGGCAATACACGGCTGAACAAATTGGTCAACTTATTAGGTGGTAGACAATTAGGAGAGAAAATTCCGTACAGATTTTATGCTAGAGTCAAAATAAGCAACATTCTCCCATCCTAAAACGCGTCTCCATCTGCTAAACTCGGTTATCAATCTACTTCATTTTTAAAATACTAATCCATGATTCAGCTTGGAACGTGTTCGTGATTTTTTCTATTAAATTGGCTGACGGGCATCAAGTTAGATATCAAGACTTTATCCGAAATTTGTTTCCGCAGATAAAAACAACGCTTCAGGTAGTTATTCTCCTCTACTGCTAAACGCTGGAATTCACTTTCTGCTTCCATTTTTAATTCCCTTCTCCCGTTTCTTGTCTTCTTCAATTCTGGGCTAGATTTGGGCAATGGGTTGCGCATCATGATAAATTCAGCATATATATAACAAGGCACTAAGCTTGGATCCACTGTAAATTGCATAGCATCATTAGACTTCGTGGTAAGCGTGAAGACCCAACTCACCCGCCCAACTAGTTTTAAGGTTGGGAAAAAACCAAGGACATTGCCAAGGTTAGGGGCATTAAGCAGACTGATATACAGAGAGAGAGAGAGAGAGAGAGAGAGAGAGAGAGAGAGAGAGAGAGAGATTCATGGAGACTACTATGGTTATCAAATTGTAATCACAAATGTCTCTCAAACTTATGCATTTCAAATATCACATTATTTGAATTTAACGGCTCTATCTCATGTACGCTTCGCGCTCTCTCACACACACACACACACACACACACACAGAGTTTCATAAAGCCCACTATGTAAAATTGTAATTATAAATGTTTCTCAAACTTATACGCATTGGATTTCACATTCTTTGGGTTTAACGGCGTGAAATCCACATTATTATCATAATTAGTCTATCACACACACAGTAAATGTGTTCGACACTTAAGCCATTTTTTTGTTGTTGTCATTTACAAAAATAGATTAAAATACTAAAAAAATAGCATATATCACACAATTATTCTCAACATTTTCACCTAAATCATCTTATTTACATGCAAAATAGAACCTCAACTATTAAGATATTTACTGCTCTTCTCATCGCACATGACGTCATTTAATTAGTGCGTAAGTGATAATGAGAAAATATACCTGCTCTAATTACCACCTCGTATATATATCTCCTCTCGCATTCCTCCCTGATACGAGCAACCGTCGTAAATACGACAATAATATTTTGACGGAGGGCTGGGTGGTCAGTGTTGGCAGGTATGAATATTCTGCATCATTCAACTCCTTTGATCTTAGAAGCCAGCCATAAAATGCGGCCCGCTGACTTCGCCTCCTCAATTGAAAATTATCTGACGACTAACAGAATATTAATAAAGAAGAGACGAAGAAGAAAAAGAAGGAAGAACGTGTGCGTGGATAAACACGTTACCTTAAAAATGTCAGGAACATTCTCATAATAATAATAATAATAATAATAATAATTTGACGCAGATTGACCCAATCAAGATGAAAGTATCACTCACTGATGTCGCAATACCATAAAAAAGAAAGAAAACATTGACAGACAAGTATCAAGATCTGAAAAAAGAAATAAGAAGGAAATTGTACCCAGAATCACAGCAACACTAGGCATGATCCAAGATCCCTGAGAAGGAACCTGGAAAAACTTGAAGCCGAAGTAACTCCAGGACTCATGCAGAAGAGCGTGCTATTAGAAACAGCGCACATAGTAAGAAAAGTGATGAACTCCTAAGGAGGCAGGATGTAACCCGGAACCCCACAGTATAAATACCACCGGGTCGAATAGGGTGATTAAAATAGAAATAATAATAATAATAATAATAATAATAATAATAATAATAATAATAATAATAATAATAAGAAGAAGAAGAATAGTAAATAGGGGGACACAGATAGACTAAAAATGGCAGACATTCGTCGGTCATAAAAGCCTGACATAAACATACCAAGAAAATGAGACCCGTTTTCAGGGTGTTTTATTAATTCCTCAAAATCGCTGTTGGGTTACCACCAAATCTTTCCCCTTTCAAATCTAATTCATTTGTCACGGCAATTTTTAACCTGATTCTAACTGTCTCAAATCCCTTTCTTCCTCTCCACACACTCGGCTTCACCTCAAACTGCCAATCAGAGATTTCGAGCTCACATGAAGGGATAATATATTTTTAGATCTCTCGGTATATTGTCTCCAAATTTTGCACAAAGTTACCAAGGTTGGTGGAGAAATTGAAGAACAGATTAGAATATAGAATTTAGGCCAAAGCGCTGGTTCCTATGAGGTCATTCAGCGCTGGAAAGGAAATTGACAGTAGAAAGATTTGAAAGGTCTAACAGGAGGAAAATCTCGCAGCTGCGCTCTGAAACAACTGTTAGGAAAGAGTGCAAAGGAAGATGGAAGAAAGAGAATATGAACGGAGGTACAAAATGAAAAAGTAATACTAGAAAAATAATAGATATTCACTTCAAACTTGAGAGCTAACGATGCCAGTAACATATCTGTGCGACACCAGTTTTAACTAACACCCACGATTTCAGTTTTGCCACAAAGAGAAAACTACATATATATTGGATCTGCTTCAAAGTTCGGAAGCCAGACTGAAAGGTACCAGAAACTTATTTGTGTTAAACTGCCTGCAGGAACTTGCATGCACGGACACGGTAAATATCTGTAGCCAATAAGATCGAAGCTAAACGTGACTGGCGAAGACTCATGCTGCCTACCACATTGGCCAATCAGAAGCACGTTAGAATCACAAACGATATTTACTGACAGCTGAAAAAATGAAAGACTAAAGATATTACTAAATGATATAAAGCTTGTAAGCAAGATATTATAAAGTGGTCCCTCTTAGAAAAAAAAGAACACGTTGGGGTGACATCGAATTTAGATAATGGCCGACAGAATTTGCTCGTTTTGCGTCTGACCTTCATTTTAAAATATGCTGAGCGGCTATTGCTTGTTTGCTTCCTGCTTTCGCTGCGTGTTTCCACCGGTGCTTGTATTGAGACCACCCAAACAAAGCAAGCAAGCATGCAAATAAAAGTAGTGATAAGTGGGTAAGAACATTTTGAGAGCAGAACTTTTTCTTAGTTTTTATAAGCTGAATTCTTATTTGTTTTGTTTATAATTACTTGCGCATGTACGTTTTTGTTAATTTTGTTATATAAGCATGCATGGCTCAGCATGTGTAAGTATAAAATACTTACACATGTGGCATGTGCGCACGCACGCCAACACACATGTATATATATATATATATATATATATATATATGTATATATATAAGAGAATATTAAAGACATGTCTTAGTAAAGGCGAAAGCGCTTGGATTTCCTGCCTATCATTTTCCTGTGGTATTCACTTATTTAATGAAGTCCTGTGCATTTACTGTGAGTTTTAAAGCTTATATATACTATATATATATATATATATTATTTATATATTAGTATATATATTTAGAGAGAGAGAGAGAGAGAGAGGATGATGAGACGAGAGAGAGAGAGAAGAGAGAGAGAGAATGTATTTTATAAAAGCGTCTTACTACCTCCATCCCATCCCCAAAAGGAATTCTTAAAACAACATTACATGCCCATGGTGTCCTCTCTGCTAGTCGTGCCTCGCATGGAGTTCGTGATAATGGCTACTCATCCCGTACGGTCATCCAACAAGGAAAAAAAATCCAAGGTCTCGGATGGCAAAGCAAAGGGCAAGCGGGTCTGCAACATTCTAAGTCTTTCCTCTCAAGTTACATTTGATTCTCTCTCTCTTTCTCCCACACACTGACACACACACACACACACACACACACACACACACACACATATATATATATATATATATATATATATATATATCATATATATACACACACTATACATTTACCAACATATAAATGAAGTACTCCATCATGAAAAGGACTACATGGTGGAGTACATCATTTGATCCCCATTGGCTATAGTACTAAACACGGCGAAACAGTGAGTCATCTACACTTTCCCGCAGTGTTTAGTACTCTATGTATTGTAGACATAACTGTGTGCATGTGTGTGTTTTAATCTACATGTCTCGCAATCATACAGTATTATTATTATTATTGTTATTATTTTATTATTATTATTACTTCCTTTAGGAGCATTTCTTCCATTCATCATGGTTTCTGAAGGAGCCAGTCTCTCTCTCTCTCTCTGGTCTCGAAACAGGAGTATTTTTATGTAAATGTCAGTGTTCCTATTCACACAGGTTTCTGAAGGAACCTGTCTCTCTCTTTCTCTCTCGACTCGAAACAGGTGTATATTTATGTATATGTCGGTGTTTCCTTTGAATTTCACGGTTAAAATAATGAGAGACTGACTCTTAATAAACTTAGATCCCTAATTTCTTCATTGACAAAATGATCCCGAGTTATTCCGGACCTTCCAGAGTTCCAGACCTCAGGCCTCGACATTTCTTCTTGCTGTCTTAGAAAATAAGACTAAAATAAAAAAAAAAAGTAATGAAAAACGCTCATGAAATCTGAAGGAGTGATGACGTCATCCAGAGAAGTGGTTCCCGTTCTTTGAGACATTTAAGACCGCGACATTTCTGTAGTTACTGTATTTTGAATCCTCTCTTATGTTTAGATGTTTTCACCGGATGATAAATCCCATATTTTGTGGACACGGGACATTTTCAGTCGCTCCGATTTTGATGTTTATGAGGAACTATGATTTAGTGAATCAAATGTAAAAATAAGTCAGTAATAAAGGCACGAAAACCCTTAGAACGTTCAATGATTTAAAAACAAAAAATCTTTAATGCCTGTGTGTATTTTCTGATTTCATTTTCATTCATTATCATCATACTGAATGACCTATTTGGTCCCAATTCTTGGTCTCAAGCCTAGACCTGGTATTTTATTCTAATCCCTCGGGCCGAAAATCAGCTCCGTGGTCTGGTTAAAGTACTTTAATAATAATAATCGACACGGGAAAAAGCCTGTTATGTTATGCTTTCATACAACGCTCAACAGGTATACATATTTTCAAAGTCGCATCATTATATTCTACGTACCTTTTTTTTTTCGGTGCATCTCAAAAT
>NC_087209.1:76723198-76725698 GCF_015104395.2 Macrobrachium nipponense
CCTTACGAAAAAAACGACTGTGGATTTGATTGAACTAATAATATGCAATGCATATCTTTATATTTCTGTGTAACAACGATACTTTACTAGTAATAAGCTCCATGTTTAGATTTGCCATTGGCATCACTGGCTCCTATATACTTGTAAAGAATGAAATCGCCATGACCCAAGGTTGGACGGTAGGTAACGTCCCTCAGAACGGGACTTGTCGCGACCTTCAATTATATTGCCATCCTTTTAGAAATATGGAGACATAAATAATAATAATAATAATAATGAAAATAAAAATAATAATAATAATAATAATAATAATAATAATAATAATAATAATAATAATAATAATAATAATAATAATAATAACAATAATAACCGTACGAAATGAAACTACCTATAAGCGCTAAGCATTTTTCACTCTTCTTTTGTTGATGACAAGCACGACCTAAAAACTGAATGAGGATGGCTGTCCAAACAGAGATAAAAAAAAAGTTTATAATATTATGGCAAAGTGAAGAACTTAAGTTGCTCAATCAGATGCAATACTCTAAAAAAAATAATTCTCTGTTTCCTACACTGGTTTCCAAATAACTCTTCGTAGGCGTATTAGGTAGAAGTTAACGGTACTCGCTGCAGGAAAAAGATTGTTGAAGCCTTTCCAAAAACAACATCATCAATGGAAAACTTCCTTGTAATTTTTATGAACTGATATATAACATTCCCGTGTATAATACTCACTCGTGGTGGAGACGGAACCTTTTGGACATGTTCCGTTAAATTCCACTGCGACTGCTAACACACACACGCGCAGACACACACAAACACACACACACACACACACACACATATATATATATATATATATATATATATATATATATATATATATACATATATAATGATTGTGTCTGTGTGCGCGCGAATTTCTGCTTTCTGTAATTTGATTTGAATAGTTTTCTGTAAAGGGGTCCATAAAAGATGCAAAGAAATGTTAATAAGTCACTATAGTTCGGCCATTACACATCGTCCTTGTTGATAAGCCGATATATAGTGACTTAACAAAAATCAGTTACTTCTTTATGGTCTTTTTCAGAAATATATATATATATATATATATATATATATATATATATATATATCATTTGATTGAATGAATTCAGTGTTGTGAGGAAGATGAAGCTGTTTAAAATGTCTCGTCATTTCATTTGTTATGTTATGTTGCAAACGAAGCCTCGAAAATACTCAGTGACAACGAGAAAGACAAAACAGGAAAAGAAGAAAGATATCAATCATTTGTTTGTGTATATTTGTCATCTTATAACTTCCTTTCGTGAGGGAAAACAACCGAACTAACCAAGCCTTGATAATACACGACGGAAAAAGAAGAAGATAAAACGTTCCCTCACAACGGCATCGCAACGATTGACAACCCACAACAACAAACTTATCCCAAGTCAAAATCGTAACTTGTATGAAACCCATTCATTGGTTAGGCTTAAAGAATGAATTGCTTTGTTTATCGTTTAATTGTTCAAACAACATAGAGGTCTATCGTGGTTTAAAACAGACAGTAACATAGGTCATAAGAGGATAAGAAATAACATAAAATATGGTTTAGCATACAGGCTAACACAGGTCTATTAGCAGTTTAAAATGCAAAAGCAGTCCATGCCTCTCTTGGTTTAAGCGTGATGTGTCTCTTGTGGTTTATAACATAAAATAGTAAAGGCTGCCGCGGTTTATAAGGAACAACACTGGTCTCTCGTGGTATATAACATACGACTTTTGTGATCATTAATAAAAAAAAAGGAGAGGGCTGCATGAAGATATTAATTAATGAAGGCCTAATTATGACTAAATAAAATAGAAAACGGTTGAATAATTTGGTAAATTATTCAAGACAATGAGAAATTTACCGTCTTTCTTTTCGGTTTTTACTTTAATCCCAGAGGGACTGGTATACTAAAACATGGTGGAAACTCAGCTTTGCGCTGTGTTTAGCCCCTCGGGGATGAAAGCAACAATATATATTCTAGACGGTGTATTTTCAAATAGCTCGGAAGGTTTCTCAAACGATCTCACCTGCGCTGCATTGTATTCACCATTTTCTATATTCTACAGTCCAGAAATTACATTAACAGACGATATCGTCGTGAGGCCCTTTCCTTTACACTGATAAAAAACGAAACGGTATCTCGTGGTTTTGTAAGAAAATTGCAAATTTCTTTTTTTATATATAAAGCGTCGCAAGCTTCTCCCGGTCTATAACTTAAAAGTCATAGGTCTCATGGTTTACTGCTTAAAATATCACAGTTCTTATGGTTTACAACTTAGAACGTCATAGCTATCATGGTATATAACATAAAACGTCATAGGTCTCATGTTTTAAACGTTATCATTTTAAGCGGTCATAGGTCTCAGTTTCATAACAAAATGGTCATAAGGTCTCATGTTTACATAAAACGTCATAGTCTTTTCATGATTCATTTTTACTTAAAACGTCATA
>NC_087209.1:76733198-76743198 GCF_015104395.2 Macrobrachium nipponense
ATAATAGTATTTTACCAGACTCAACTTTCAAGGAATTTGACGGAACTGGAATTTCTGCCTTATTATTTGGTATGACTTATTTACTTCCGTTACTCACAAGTATATCGGCGCAGCCTGCATCGAATCCCAGTTCAATATTATAAAAAAAAAAAAAAAAAAAAAAAAAAAAAAAAAAAAAAAAAAAAGTGCCTCAGTGGCGTGGTTGGTATGGTGTTGGCGTCCCACCTCGGTGATCGCGGGTTCGATTCTCTGCCATTTCAATGAGGAGTGAGAGATGTGTATTTCTGGTGATAGAAGTTCACTCTCGACGTGGTTCGGAAGTCACGTAAAGCTGTTGGTCCCGTTGCTGAATAACCACTGGTTCCATGCAACGTAAAAGCACCATACAAACAAACAAAGCAAAATATTATTAAAAAGGATTTGAAAATTTGTGACGATCTAATCAATTCAGAATATTGAGAGGGAAGGTTTCTATTCACTGTAAACAATCACTTGCAACAAGGGTTGGTTGCTTGGTTGGTTTAGATTATGGTGACCTTAAAACCTTCTCTGGGAGCGGCCCGAAAGTACTGTGAGGTATTCAGGAGAATATCAGGTCAGGTGTTTATCACTGAACTTGTATCATCCAACCAAAATAACTTGCTACAAGGGTGGGCTGAGTTTTCCCTCTACATTTCTGCAACATATCCAGTTGGTTAACATCTAAAGGCTATAAAAACACAATTCCATTGTGAGTAGCAGTGAAAATAATAATAATAATAATAATAATAATAATAATAATAATAACGAAGGCTGAAGTTACTTCCATGATATATTAATAATAATAATGATAATAATAATAATAATAATAATAACGAAGGCTGAAGTTACTTCCATGATATATTAAGATTAATACAGAGGACAATCGAGAATTTTCTCAGCCTACTCCATCCAGTGAAATATGTAACAAATATAGTATGACAAATGTCAATCCAAAAGAATATCCAAACAAGAGATAAGACCCACGTCAGTTTGGTAAGTCGATAAGAAAAAGTCACCGACTGAAGAAGGCAAGAGAGCCACGAGAAATAGTGGAAAGATGGCGGATACAACTCGTAGGCAATCGGCAAATTTTTCGTTGACTAAATCGCCGTTCTTTCTCGGATGCATATTCGATTAGGTCTTGGAAGTCATTATCCTCCACTTAGTACTCGCTCCTTTGTATCAAGCTTGACTGTGTTTCGGTAAAACTAAGACCCTGAGATTGAATCATCAGGCCAAATTTGAAGTATCTCATTCTAAATGAAAGGTAGGTATCGAGGTAATCTGTTTATAGTTATCGATGAGCCAGATAAATCGCCTAGCGCATCGGGCAGTTTGGTATCAGGACAACTGCCCCCAGGACAATTGACCCCCGACAACTGCCCCGGGGAAATTTGCCCCCGTAGGACTACCGCCCCCGGGAAAATTGCCCCCGTAAAACCACTGGATAATTGCCCCTGACAAATTAAAAAAATAATTGTAGCTATTTCTGTAATTTATGACCATTTACGTAATAACTTTATAGTAATTTCCTGTGTAAGTATTTAAGAAAAAATTCTTCATAGAAAAATGGTAGGAAATACGAACGATTAATGTTTTATTATTATTAATAAAAATACATAAGAACTATTAAAACCAATGTTTTATCAATGTTCATAAAAATACATGATTTAAAAATAAATTATATACTAAAATTTGTACATAGATAAGTTGCAAAAATATTGAAAAAGGATTTAAAAACTAGAATTTTAAATTGTGGGTTATTGCAGTCCCTGGGACATTTTCAGATGGTGAAATGAGTATCTAAATTATGGCGCCGTTATGGAATGTCAATCTATTTGGTATCAAGACATTTTGACGTGGAAGGAATTGTAGAGGCAGACAAACTGCCAAGGAACAGTTACTGTTATCGGATTCCCGCCCCAATACAGTCGTCGAGAATTCTGAATTGAATACAATTTTCATTTAGTAATTACTTGAAAATTGTACTGAAGGTTCAGCATACTCTCACGACCGTCTTTAACTAAATTAATACATTTCCCTCAATCAAGACAATAAATAACCCAATGACTTTAAAAGCAAAAGAGTTGTTTCTTGATTAGCAACCATAGTGATGCCATGTATGAACAATGGGACGAATATTAAAATGTCATGAAAAAATCTACGAGAATAATTAAGCTATGCTGTCGACCAGCTTATAATTGCATGCTCTAGATTTTATTGACGCATATGTCAGTGAGGTGTCTGCTTTTATGGGTCAGGCAAACAAATAAGAGATTTAATGTGCTACTCACTAAATTGTTTTTTTATATACCTTTGCTTCAAAACCAGATCAAAGCGGTACCACCTTTGTCTACTGTTTGGAAAAGGATGATATACAAATATCTAGAAAAAAAAATGAGCCAAAGCTTCTTCGGCGCAATAGTTTTCTGTAAAGCGTACAGTAATGCTGTATGAAATCTCTCAGTCACGGCCTATGAAACTCTGCCGCGGGTTATGAAACTTCCAGCAAAGGCCCGATGGTGGCCTGTGTTGTTGGCACCTATAGCGTTGCCAGACACACGATCATGGCTAACTTTAACCTTAAGTAAAATAAAAACTACCGAGGATAGAGGGCTGCAATTTGGTATGTTTGATGATTAGAGGGTAAATGATCAACATAACAATTTGCAGCCCTCTAGCCTCAGTAGTTTTTAAGATCTTACGACAGACAGGAAAAGTGCGAACAGATAGACATATAGCCATCTCAATAGTTTTCTTTTACAGCAAACTAAAATTCACAAGAACTTTAAAGCCTGGTTCACACTATGCCATAATTTAATCAAGTGGAGAGTTAAATTCTAGTTACTACTATCCTACTAAACTGATCAATTTCGTTCGCACAACCAGTCAAGTAGAGTACATTAGTGTGTAAGGCATCGAAAGATGAACAGGCAACGGTCTACTGATCTTCGGGAAAGATATGCCAATTACTTTGTGGAAGATGGCTCTGTTCCTTGGCAGGCAAGAATGATACATTAAGAATTGTAAGGGAAATACTATAATTCATACATAATTGAATATATGTATTTACCAAAAATTGGCGTTTCACTTTCCATTATCATTGCATTCATGTTTCACCTAGGCATTCATCTAATATGGTACACCATTTCACCGATGGAGTGTAAACCGAGTCCGTCCCGGCACCAGATTTTTTGGATTCCTTGATTTTTCTCAATTCTTGTGAGTAGGTTGATCTGAGAAGAAAACGAACAAATATAGAATAATAATGTAATTACATGAATAAAGTAAAACATATAGCCGTTTTTAACCAATTTTAACCTTATCACAACTGGAAAAAAAATTACTAACATGATTAAGGAGGCATAAAAATGGAAAATACCTGATGTTCTTGATTTTCGCTTTTATCTCCTTCTCTCCAAATCCAGGTATATCCATGGTTTTCTCCAAATCAGCGTTGGCACTTTGCTTGATTTGTTTATTTTTATACTGTGGGCATTTAACATTCCACAAGCTCTCATGTTGTAAATATTTTGAAATAAGTTTTAGTGTTGTCTCTCCATTCCATCGAAGTGCCTGCAACTCATGAACTCCACTAAATTACTAAATTCAACACGTGTTCTCACTGGTTTAGTGGACGAATGACAAGTGGGCGGAGCTACTACTTGTCCCGTAAAAATAGAAGATTTTGGATCGACTAAACACTAAATCACTAAATTGCTGTTAAAACTACTGACTAAACTTGTGGTGTTCAGACACGTTTAAATTACTCGCCACTTGACTAAATTACTGGCATAGTGTGAACCAGGCTTGACAGCAACTTGCTTAGCGCAAGTGCGCGCATACTCTCGGTTAGGGTGGGTCGTCCAGCCATCCACATTCCCAGGCTCAACTCAAGTCTCAAAGCAGTTGGTCGGGAGGTGGCGACTGAGCAACCAGTTCTGTGCAATGGCTCCCTCGCCACTCAGGACGCGTTTGTTTCTTCTCGTGGTCGGTGAGTGATCATGGAATGACCTCCTACCTTTTACTTTGACCTCTTAGCTTCGACTGCCAGCTACCCTTAAGTAATTACTTCATTTGACTAAATACATGTACTTGGGTATTGATAAGGTAACGTTTTTTTTTCTCCAATCATGAACTTTCTGATTTCAGCGCTTGTAAACAGTAACTTTATCCTTGATTCCATTATTTTATACAGACATTTATTGTTTCATAGCACTGACGTCTCATTTTGTGCGGATATTCAATAATTGGTCGTTTTCTAACATTCTCGATCACAAATTAAGTACCTAATGTATAAATTCATGTGGAAATGTCATCGCAACCATGAACATTATCTTCTATCATGATTTGAAAAAGTTCTTCTTTTCCTTTGCACTCGAGAAATGTTGGAGATGAAAAACACAAAATGCTGAAAAACAACTTGTCCTCCTTGAGACTGAACGGACTTTCCAACGGCGAGACAAAACTCTCCTTAGTTTGTGATCGAAATTCCTTTACGTGGTGTATTGATCTTGATAGATCATAAGACGAGAGCATCGTCATAACATAGGTTTTACAATTTGGTTTCGTCCTTGGTTTTGTTTTTGTAACTTCTCAAGTTTTTCTCAGAATTACCACTAGAGTAGACTGGACTGGCTTTATTCAATTAATAAATCGTTGGAATTGAGAAATTTGGAATTGAAAATGAAATCGAATAAGCTTTAAAGTTAACCCCTTACTGAAACCTTGAATGAAGATGACCCTCGGTTCTTATTTAACAGGAGAAATTATGTATATATATATATACACTATTAATATTTCTTAACCCAAATTGCCAAGTATCTGGTTACTACACTTGCCATTTGTACTTGTTAGTGCAAGAGACCCTTTTATTCCTGTGTCTGAGACACCCCTTGTACTTGGGGCATGGTTTGATAAAGTACTTGGTTATTGCTTACCTGACCCTTCATCACAAATACGAAACGACTGAATACTCTAAACGTAACAGTGATCCCTTATAGAACTGAACCGTCTAAAAAACAATCAGTCTAAGTTCATTAAAACAGATGTGAGGTAATCTTATTTAAAGGACATCACTCCTTCTGCAATTTCAAATCTAAGTATTTCCTTGATTCTGATTCATTTGAAGGAAACGACACAAATACCGCTATATTTCTGCCTAAACGAAAATAAAGTATAATACTGGTGGTATAATAAAATGCTCATATAAATTTTAAATGCAAAAATTTATTTCTAAATTCAAAATTTATAAGTGAAATTCACAATCTCAGGGGAATTGTTATTACTCGAAAACAAAAGTTTAATTCTTGAATTAATTATTAACCAAAAATAGATCAAAGTTTATCAAGAGAATTAATTAAATTAAATTATAAAGCAATAATTAAATTTGAAATGAAATTTAATTAAATACAAATTAATTCACAAGTGTTAGATTCCAACAATTACATAATAAAAACTTATTCAAACTAATTAAACAAAATAAAGACTATGCAAAAAAAAAAACATAATGCATCATATGAAAACAATTAAAGCATTGACAGTACAAACATTAAGCGTATATAATGGATATGTCAAAAGAACAAAGCAAAAGAAAAATGCATAAAAATAATAATTTTATCCAAACACTGTAAAACAAAACAAAACCTCGAAGTGCACTTCAAAACATTTGTAAAATACCTTTATACGCAGTTGCAACTTCTCACTCAAAAAGAAAGGCCTGTTACAATCTTCAACATCTAAAACACTTATGTGGGCGCCTTCACAAAACTAATAATATATATATATAATATATATATATATATATATATATATATATATATATATATATATATAAGGAAAATGATAGGCAGAAGTTCAGTACCAAGCACTTTCACGTGTTTTTTATTCACGAAACGTCACGTCGGGGGAAAAAATATTATTTTGTACCCCAACGATGCGTGAATAAAAACACGTGGGAGCGCTTGGTACTGAACTTCTGCCTGTCATTTTTAAGCATATATGTATATATATTTACATATATCTATGTGTATATGTATGAACACACACACACACAAACATATATATATATATATATATATATATATATATATATATATATATATATATATATGTGTGTGTGTGTGTGTTTGTGTGTGTGTGTGTGTGTGTGAATGTGTATCTGTCATTTTACTTTAATCTAACAGAGCTCTATAAAATCGAACGATAAAACAATATCAGCGAAATAAAACGCATATCATGTTGCAACTGACTGTACATCGGTACTAATGGGTAGGTGGTAAGATTTACTAACGGATCCAGAAACATTTTATGGGGGCACCATCTTCATACACATACATACATATATATAAAGGTATGAGCCACGAAGGAAAGTGAAACACTGGGGTAGCTGCCAGATCTTTCGACTCAATGTCCTTTACTTAGCAGACTGACTGCTAAGTAAGGGCACTTTCCTTCGTGGCTTATACCTTATTTAAGCATTTATCACGTTCCAAACTTTCGTGATTCAGTTACACATAGTACATACAGACATACATACATCATACATACATACACTACATAAATATATATTTATATATATATATATATATATATATATATATATATATATATATATATAAATGCAGATATGCAAATTATACATATATGTATGTATATAGTATCAGGAAATACCAAATCCATTATTATCATTAAGCTTATTGTTATTATCTTTATTTTTTCTCAAAATTGTATTAATTTTGTATTAGATTTTTTATTTTTTTCCATTCTTATATTTCTTATCTATGTTACTATTATCTCTATCTTCAATATTATTATTTTGCCATTATTTTTCATGGGGGGCACGTGCCCATGTCGCCGCGCCCCTACCCTTGTACCCACTGGTGGCAAGATTATTTATATAGAATAAGGTATAAAACCTCCCACCTTCGCATAGTGGTCGACTTGGTGGCCCTGAGATGCTGATGCGAAACAAAAATTAAGTAAATTTAATCCCCTTGAACAATATAATACGTCTTAGTGTAGACGCAGAATCACTGTTCACTAAAGTCCCAATTGACGAAGTGCTGTCTTTTGTCAATTGGAAATTAAAACCATATGAAGATTATTTCCCCTTTGGCACTGATAAAAGTGTAAAATTAATTAATCTTAAAACCAAATGAAGATTATTTCCCCTTTGGCACTGATAAAAGTGTAAAATTAATTCATCTTAAAACCAAATGAAGATTATTTCCCCTTTGGCACTGATAAAAGTGTAAAATTAATTAATCTTAAAACCAAATGAAGATTATTTCCCCTTTGGCACTGATAAAAGTGTAAAATTAATTAATCTGTAGTATTCTTTGAATGGTAACTTTCACAGGAAAAGATATGGCTGCAGTATAGGCAGCCCCATTATACCCTAACAGAAAAAAATTTACTCGAAATATTTTTAAATGAAAAGTCTATCATTCATTCATTAAAAATATCTGTCTGATTACTTTACTTGAACAATAAAATAAAGCTCCTTTTGTTGAAAACACCGAAAAATTAACTGACAGCTCATTTATTACTCACTATCCTTATTCCATCAGCAGTTTGCTTATAAATATTTATTAACTTCAAAGACAAAGTGATGGAGGTGTTTATGAAATGGCATAAAATACCTGTAAAGAAATTTGACATGGAAACTGGAAAGATCCATTGCTCAAAGTTTAATGAAGACAAAGTATAAAATACTGCTGTGAGAGCGCCAGAATTCTCGTGCAATTGAGCGTCAATAGTCTTAGCACTAATGTTTCTAAAAATAACTCTCCGTGCATTTAAAGGATGGGTTTGCTCTACGACCTGTTCCCATGCGAGTGTTGCAAAGGGTCAACCCAATAGTATGTGGCCGGTGGGAAATGATAGCACCCACAAAGACGTCGTCGTGATCGAACCCTTTTATTATCTGCTGAAGTCGTTATTCCACATTTGTCAATTTGTCATCTGCCCACTGTTTATATTCACCAGTGATCGTGACTGAACGATTAACGCTTGAAATATGTTTTTCGTTGTATTGTCTTTATGGGGTTTAATCTCTCTCTCTCTCTCTCTCTCTCTCACCCCACATACACACAAACACACACACACACACACACACACACACACACACACACACACATATATATATATATATATATATATATATATATATATAGATATATATATATATATATATATATATATATATATATATATATATAAATTAAAGTTTTTTTTTGTTTTTTTTGCCACGAAGGAAAAAATGAAAAAGCGAGACAGCCGAGTACTTTTCGGTCCTGCTCGGACCCTTTACTGAAGACAAACTGATTTTACAGAGACAACATAGTCAAAAGAAGGCTTAATATCCAAACTGACACTACAAGATTAGCAATAAGGGCGATTTTCACTCTACAGAAAGGAGGAGCCGCCTGAGGGTAGCCACACCTTGAAGGGATACACACAGTAAACAAGTTATTCTTCCAGAAAACAGTATATTTTGAAAAAACACAGGAGCATATAACAAATTTAATATCATGAATTTTACACAAATTTTCCCAAAAAAAGATGATTATTAATGAAAAGACGAAAGAAAATATAAATACTATGTATATATCGAGAAGAGAAAGAGCGGGAGAGAGAATATCGAACTAGAGAGAGAGAGGAGAGAGAGAGAGAGAGAGAAGAGAGAGAGAGAGAGAGAGAGAAATAATAACTATATACATAGGACTAATTTATTAGTTGTTCATTTATTTTAAGGTCTTTCATAAACATCTTACAAATATATGGGTCCAAATGGTACATTCCCAGACTAAGATTTAGATTATTTTTATTATTGATTTGTATAATTGCCGATTCCAGTAAATTTCGTGAAACATAATCATTAGATCTAGCAATTACCGAGGTATCACCTCAATTAATACAATGAGATTTTTCACTCAGATGGATAAACAGTGCATTTGAAGTCTGGGCTGTTCTAACTGAATACATATGCTGCTTAATACGTACACATAAATTTTTACTTGACTGACCAACGTAAAACGACGGGCAATCCTTACAAGGAATTTTGTAAATGATGTTGTTATTTGTTACGGGACTATTCTTAATTAGCATATCTTTAATGGTATGTTATAAGAGAACACTACATTAACATTAAATGATTTAAATATTGATTTTATGGTTTCAAATCCACGAAGTAAGGTAAGCTAAGTACATTTTTAGGCATTTCTTTTTATTATAGCAACACTATAAAATTTTTTGTGAGCTTTTTGATAACATAAATCAATTAAATGAGGTGGGTAGCAGAGATCGTTTCCTATCTTTTTTATGTAGTTTCTATTTCTTGGTCCAAGAATTATTGTGGACTCGTGCATACTGCAAAGCGCGGTAGGAACATAGGAAGAAAAAATTGAAATTTAAGATATTAAGGATGGGTGGCCAGAATAAAATGTACATATGTTAAATTATTTGTGGGTTTTCTATAAATACTGAATTTGCATTGGAAAGATTCTCTATGTAGTTAATACATCTAGGAAAGGGATGACATTGTTATTTTCAATTTCAACAGTGAATTTTATGGATGGTAACTAATTATTCAATTTAGACAGTAAATCATTTACATCGATACCAACAGGTAAGACTACTAAGATATCATCGACATATCGGTACCATTTAAGGGGATAAGTGTGATATTCAGGAGGTGTTGTCTCTCAAAAAATTCCATATATAAGTTTGAAAGGAGAGGTGATAAAGGGTTACCCATGGCCATACCAAATATTTGTTGGTAATATTCTCCATTAAAAATAATCTGCAATCACAAATACATAACTTATCAAGGAAATTATGTGACTAACGGACATAGGCAATTCATGCAGTACAAGTTCATTACTTAAATATTCTAGCACAGAGTCAATAGGGACTTTTATAAACAAAGAACATACATCAAAACTGACAAAAATATCGCTAGGGTTTAGTACAATGT
>NC_087209.1:76748198-76793198 GCF_015104395.2 Macrobrachium nipponense
TTTGGGCCCACAGGCTATGAAAGACATTTGGCATATTCTTCCATCTGTTTTGCTGCAACATCATGGATATCACTGACAATGCTATGGTTTACTAGTACAAGTAAACTCCAGAGGCGGAGAGCTGGTGAGGATGGTTCTCATTCTGAGCAGGTACCGAAATATTCTAATGAAAAGAGGAAGCGCAGTCATTCAATCATCTAGTGATCATGACTTATTACCACAGAAAGAAAGAGTGCATATTTTGTTGTGGAAGAGTAAAAAAAAAATCTGCCAAAAAATTTGAAGATTTAAACAAGGTTCAGACCAAAAGCCGTGAAGATGCTATCAAATCAAGAGCAGAGGCAATTCAGAATACTAAAATCATGGCACAGAAGAATATTGACCTTGTGGTCAACATTCTTCAGTGATGTTACCATCATTTTATCCCTCCAGATGGTCCTTCATCAAAGTCGACACTGGTAAGGCTATGCATTTGGCTCATGAGAATGCATTTTGATATAATTATAAATATGTTGTAGATTCAATCATTCATGGAAGCAATGTTGAACGGATAACTATGCTAAAAGAGAAGTACCTCTTGTATGCATATGAAAGTCATTGCGAGTTCTATAACATTGAGTATAAAACAGACAAGCTAAAAAAAATTGATAAAGCATTTTGGCAAAAAAATTCAATTTTGGAGGCTAAATTATCGCAGTGAACTAGTCTATTCTTCTAATGTTCCATCTGGTCAAGGTGTGGAGGCAGCTTTTGAAGATGCTGCTTCTGACTCCTGGCTGCTGGAAGAAGCTGCTCTTATTCTTCAGCGGACAATCATGTCTTCCTACAGCTCCTCAGAGGAGCTGCCTTGGCCTTCTCCTCCAGGCAAAATTATTAAAGACATCTCTCCCCCTCCAACATTGCTACAGTACTTCACTGAATGTTTAATTACTGGTAAAACTAAAGGCCGTCTCATTGACTCATTATGTCATGATATAATGTATGCTGTCACAAATGGACAATGGGTTACCTCCAAACACTTACTTCTGGCTATACCCCTCTGGCATCTTACTGGGAAAGCAGAGATCCTCACATTGCTAAATCGTTTTGGTCATAGTGTTTCATATTCAAGAGTCCTAGAGGCATTGACTGCAGTCTTCATTCAAGTCAAAGATCACCCTGGCCCCTACCTCCAATGTCGATGCAACAGACTTCTCTTTTGTTTCATTTTTGGTTTGACAACTTTGACCTCTAAGAAGAAACACCATCTGGGAAAGGAATGACTCATACAACCCATGGTCTTATTTGTCAAGAGAAAGTCACTACTACCAATGATGATGAAGATGGTGCTGGTTGTCATGATGAGGATACCAGTAGTGGTGGTGGTGGTGATTATGATGACAATGTTGAACTACCTGCAGTGAAGCCAAAAGGATCAATTGCTCCCAAACTGAAGTCAATTAAGTATGTGGGGCAAGTGAGTTTCCCCCATGCTATGTGAGGAAGAGACATGCCCTTCCCAAGTCTGATGTGGTCCAAGAGTGTATGGAAGACAATGCAGAGGGCATTAAAGCTCATGATTCTGATCTTCTCTGGGTTCTCTCACAGAAGGTTTGCTTTCAGCCCCAGGAAGATTTACCCCAAATGCTCCCAAGGTGGAAAGGCTGGGTGTCCTGTACCGGGACTCGAAATACTGAATAACTCACAACAATTGAATATCTCCCTCCAATATGAGCTCCTATCACAGAAAACAGTATAGAGCAAGAATGCCTTACTCAGTCACAAACTATAACTAATGAATTACAACAGTCTTGGACCATTGTCTGTTTTGATATGGCAGCAGCTAAGAAAGCCTATGCAATTTAACGGCAATACCCTGAGAAATTCCCCAAACTCTCCGTCAGACTAGGAGCCTTTCACACGTTTTGCCCACTGTGGAGCTGTCTGGAAGTCCATGGAAGGAAGTGGTGTTGAAGAGATCATCATCCAATCTGACATATGTGCTAGTGGCTCAATCAGGAAAGTACTAAGTGGCAAACACTACAACCGATGTCGTTACGTATTAAAGACTTTGCTTGAGGCACTGCAGCGAATTCTGTTTGAGCAATATGAAATTTATCGATGTAAGACAAGCAGGGAAATGACCAGCATATAAGTGCTTTTAAGAAACTTGGGGAGACAGAAAGTTCCTGGTGATGTGTGTGAAGACCTAGAGGAATTTACATCCTCTATGTACGGATTCAAACCAACAAAAAAGTACCAGCTAACCAGCAACAACTGCCGATATAAAAAATTTATTGAGAGGGTCACAGCAAAAAAGGATGTTCTCAGTACTGATGTACGTGTAGATATCAGTCAATTACCTCCATGCCACTCTAGTCTTTTGTTACATACTAAGTGCTCAGATCACCAAACTGTAATATGGAGAAGGTCATTAGTCACAACATCATCTGTCAGAGCCAAGTCTACATGGCTGGGTTCAAAGAGTTGACAGATTGGAATTTCAGTGGGCCCATCAAGAAATGATGCCCCAGGACTTGGTATCCATCCTAGTTAATGACCCCCAAAACTTAGATTGTGGAATGGAATTGGATGAGTTTGAATCACCATTTCCTAGTCATGAAGATGAAACCTTTTATGATATTGAATAATGATGAACTTTAATTTTTATAGTTTTCTATGTTTTTAACTATTAATCAACGCACTATAACATAAAATAGCCTGTAAGTTACAATATATTAACTCAAGTTATGTAATTAACTAATGATGTCCCGGTTTTGGGAATTTTCACTATAGAGAACAAGTAACCTAATTGCTTCAACATCCTATAACTTTTTTTATTATTCAAGGGATGCTCATTCAGGTGTCAAAAGAAAGCTAATGAAATGTAGCATATATATCCATAATAAATATGTCATTATTAAGAATATCAAAATTTCTATAAACAAAATATTTTCTCATACCAATAAAAAAATAGTTATTTTTCAATCTTTTTATGTTCATATGTAGGATACATGCAAGATATTTAAACTTACTATATCATGATGAAAAGTACTTTTCATAAGCTTCATTTTGGTATAAAAATAGGTCTACTAAGGGTAAAATATTCTGCCTCCAGAAATAGATTTTGTATATAAGTGACACGATAAAAAAATAAGCTAACTGGCAACTTTGATTAAAATTTACAGGTGCTTGCAACCTAAAATATCTTGAGTAACAGGACTTATCTAGAAGCTTAAGCATCAAATTAACTAGGAAAAATAGTCCCAGGTATAAAGAAGTGGGGGGGGAGAGTTTTGGTTCCTGACCCAGGGACTAAAATATGCACTAGTACTGAAATTTGTACTGGTTCTATAAATTGCACTGAAATTTGTACCAGTACAAATTAGTAAATTGTACCGAGATTTGTACTGGTGCTGCAAATTTCACTGAAATTTATACCATTACAAAATTTGTACTGGTACTGCAAATTTTACCACTACAAATTTTAGCATACTGCAGCCAAACTTATGGCATGTTAGGTTTTTGCGTGACGTTTGTCCAACCTCAGTTTTTATTTTTTCTACCAATAAAGCAAGAATATGACTACCTGCATACAGGTAAAGGGTGCCTGAAAGTCTATTCGCATGATACTAACTGATAGGAAACGACGTAAGCAATAAAAAGCAATACATATGTAAGAATAAAGAATGAAATTGGATCGGGCACCGTTGACGATTGAGATCTATAGTTTCCTTCATCATTAGTCTACAGAAAGTTTCTTGTCTAGTACAAAAATACCACCCCTACATAATCAGATAAAAAAGATCCCCAAATATTCCTATTTAGGCAAGGAAACAGGGACTTAATTGCGTCTACCGTTTTAAAAACACGGCCAAGGTGTTGCATCTATCCAAACAAAATAACGATTTCATAGCAGCGATGATCAATAAGAGCAGACCTTCGTAAAGTTTTAATTTTTTTTATCCTCGAAACTTACTCTTTACTCTCGAAGAATGGAGGCAAAACACCTTCACGTTACTGAGTTTAATCAAGTAGGAATTTTCATGATTATCTTTGATAAAAGCCCAATAAATAAACTAGATTCATCTTTAACAAGACTAAACGAAATCAGTATAGATGTGGGTAAGAATGGCATGCTGTCTTGAATGAATACAAACTTTACACCTTAAAAGTATATAATGAGAGAAAAGGTGATAGGAATGAAAACAGCCAACTCTGGGTATTTAAAGCACAGGGTTCAGGTTTATTCAGCTCCTAATTCATCCTGATTCATTTCAGCAGGTTGATTGTTTAGAGTGGCTGGTGTATAACTTAACTGGGTCAAAAGTGAAAGGTGTCATAAACACACGTCGGCAACTTATCGCATGCATACCATAAAAATGCTCAAAGAAGTCGTTAACTCGTTTCGACGACCCTAAATGAAGAGCGAATCTTATGCCAATGCCAATTAACTGTATAAAACACTGGTCAGGACTACCAGCAAGTCTGTCATGTGTGCTCGTTCGTTTGTGTGCTACGTGGCTGTGATTTCAACAGGATCCTTTTTTTCTTGATGATAATGTTACGGCTCTGCAATGTGCATGATGAAGTTCAGCAGATGAATGACTAGTTTTCGAGTTGAGATCACAAATAAACTTCAAAGAGGAAAAACAGCAGGTTAAGATGGAATCACTGCAGAGATGATTTTAGCAGAAACTAAAGTGACACCTCGTATACCACCTTTCTTTTTTCTTAGCTTAATTCTTAGTAGGGGTCACTGATTTTACGGAGCCTCCTCCAGCTGTTACTCGGAATGGCTCATTCCATGATTGGGTTTTGACAGGTGCTTTACGAGCGAATGCCCTACCTAACTTCACCCTTTCCCATCTACCAGGGCTTTGGACTGATACTGAGTTGGGCAGGCCCATATGGCCGCCAGTGGATAAGCTATGTTACACTTCTGAATTTGGAGTGATGATACAAAGCCTGATGATTGGGAATTGAAAGGCATAGCGAAATTAACAAAGAAAGGTGACCTGCCTGAATGTGATAACGTGCATCGATTATAATGGAAATACTCAGAATGATAATTCTCAATAGACTGACGAAGGAAATTGCTGAAAAGCCTAAAGACGAACAAAATGTCTGTGTTGAAGCATATTTTACACCAGTGTATGAAATTTTAAAATTTCTTTCTGAAAGTACCAAAGGTCTTGCATTACTAGGGTATTCTTAATATTAAATATATGTAAATCTGCTATGAGATTCAGGGCCTCTTTAACACGGTTTTTTCGCAATAACTTCTTATCTATGCAGTTCATAAATATAACGCTTATTCAGAATACACAATATATCTACACATAAATTTTGACTGTACTCTGCATTACGTAGGTTGAATAAATTTGGTACTTATAATGTAAAAATGACTTTTTTTGAAGACGGGACAACTTACTCAGAGAAAAGGTTTCAAACGCTCTCGTTACGTAACTTATGACAGCATTTCTTCCCTCTTTCTCGATGGATGATTGGCTATACGTAACGAAGGCTATACCTCTGGCAACAATGACATACAAATTTAAGTACAAGCAAAACAGCACACCTTTATGAACTCTGAAACCTCTCCACTGATAATTGTCATAACGAACAAACCAACAAAATATGTTAATAAATACAAAAACACTTCGATTATTAGTCTAACTCCCAAAATAAGTTTCCTAAGAAATTACAGTCTACTTTATAGGTCACAATCAGATTGACAAGATGTAGGGAATAGTTGGTAATTTTCAAAAACATAGTAGACAAGCTTGATTTGATAACTGCTACATCCAATGTCAAGCAATTTTTATCTATTGGCTATCTATCTATTTACTGAGAAAAAAAAAAAAAATAGCCGGTACCGTATTTTGGCTTTAAACCTTCACCAATAATGATCGTCAGAATGATGACTTCATGAGGCTCCACCCACTTTGTCCTCGTTATAATTCAGGATAACACTGAAGGCTATCATGGGCATTGTTGGATTAGAAAATTTAACTTCTGGCTATAAAAACTCATTTCTCGAGTAGTTGTAAGAAGTGCTAAATGTTCCTCAAGGATCCCAGCAGTTGGCCTAAACGTTTAATTCATGTATATTACTGCTATACTGTTGCGGCACTACTGCTACAGTAGTATTACCACGCTAGCACAGATACCCCACCCACATCTATGTATCGTTCCGCCATTCATAAAGTCTTTGGGTTTCAGAGCCGATGGAACAAGGTGAATGAGTTTCTGTCTGGTGGATGGGCGGGGCAACATTTCGTCAAAAGGTGTTTACCTTGCTTACGTAATGAATGTTTTTCGACTCTTGGCTCGTAATCATTGGCCATGGCGTCAGCTAGATAATTTTTACTCTATAAAAATTAAAACCATCGGGTTTAGGTTATTGATAATGCTGACAAAATTTGTGTGTGGTTGTAAAATATACATATGTCAACTTTCAGCTACATCCGATGCTTTGATAGGAGCAAAGTCCAAAAAACCGTGTTACAGAGGCCCTGAATCTCATAGTAGTTGAAATCATTTATGAAGGAATTAGAAGCAAAATTTATGTTGATGGGGTCTTGTCACATGCATTCATAGTAAACCTTAGGATTGCTATAAGGGAACCTTAGTTGAAATAACGTTATTTCGCTTCTTTGTTTGTCTTTTTCATGTTCTGAAGTAAAAAAAGTGGTCGAAAGTTTCGACTATAACACCGAGACAGACAGCTGGCAACTTAGAATATGCAGATGTTGCTGGTTAATCAGCAAAACACTAATTTAAAACGCCTGTTTAGCAGAACAGATTATATATCTCGAGAGATGGAACTCATAATAAATCTAAGGAAAACAGAAGTATATAATGTGGAAAGAATATACACCAAAATAAACAAAAAGATTACAAAGGTTGGATCTGTCAAGATGTTTAGGAACAATGATTTCAAGCACAGGTTCCCTTGAGTTGGAATTTACTGAAAGACAAAAGAAGGCATATCAAACAATAGGCAAGCTGTAGAAGAATTAGAAGTAAAGTAGAGTGCAATTGCACACGAAATTAAAGTTCTAAATAAGTTTAGTAAGATCTACATTGCTATACAGACATGAATCACGGTATGACATTGAGTCTGTACCTAAAAGATTGTTTCAATTTGAGACTAAAGCTTAAAGCAAAATATCAGGCGGAAAGATAAAGGGAGAAATTATAGTGTATGGAAATTTCGAGGGAAATTCCATAGCTAGATGTGATGATGCCGAACGGGAGATAGCGATAGCTCGAACATGTCATCTGCACAAGCCCTGGGAGAATAGTACCTGACAGTGTCATCTGGGCTCTGTGGGCGCCAGAAAAAGTTGGGAAGCCCAGAACTACTCGGATAAGAACTAGAAAACTCTTGACCGGAGATGAAGGGAGATTTCTTTCAGATAAAGCACAAGAAAGACACTAGTGGCCGAATTTCAGAACTTGTGAGAGGCTCTTTGCGATATGCTGCGCTGAAGGCGATGATGATGATGATGATGATTATGATGTTTTTAAGACCAAGCTCAAAAACACTAACGAATAGTTCTTAGAGACGCCGATTAACAACTCTCTTATTAAAGACGCAAGACAAATTTGCGTGTGCGGACAGAATTTCGAAGGACAGAGTGTCGAAGGACAATGTCGAACTGACAAACTGTCGAACAGACAAAGTGTCGAACTGCCAGTGTCAAATGATAAAGCCGAAGAGAGAGAGAGAGAGAGAGAGAGAGAGAGAGAGAGAGAGGGAGAGAGAGAGAGAGAGAAAGAAAGAGATAAAAGTATCCAATTGACTACGGACTGAAATTAGTTGTTATCAAATTAACCTTTAACTATATAACAATGTTTACATTGATATACCCTTTACATATTGATTCTAGAGAGAAAGAGACAGAATAAAGTATCCAATTGTCAAATTAGTTATCAAAATTACATTCGATGTCATTCAAACAAAAGTAAAGTATTCAAAATTTTATTTATAAGGAAACATAAGATATGAAAATAAAATGTATTGATGTATTAAAAAAAAACTTTTTTTTATCTATTAGCCTAAAAGCATTAAAATTTTTAATTGTGTGAAAATATAAAATTTTTTGAAAATACAAATGCATTGATGTTTAAAAAAGTTATCAGTAAAGAATTACAATTATTCATCAATATCAGCTTAAAAACATTAAGAATTTTATTTATGAAAAAATATAAAATATGAGAATACAAATATATAAATGTATTAAAAAAAACTTGCATCAATATTTGTTTAAAGATTGTGAGCGATGGCTCTGAATATTCTAATCCAAGATTGACGTCGTATGTATCAAAAATACTTTTTAGTCTTAAGTTAAGGATAGCATATTTTTTTATATTTTTTTCTTACATCTCTGCCTTGTCGAATTTGTTCTAGAATCATTGCAGTACTGGCCTGCGCCTATACGCAGTTTTCGTAAAAGCTTGTCCTCTGTAGGTGGCAAATCTTCACTCTTCTATGAAATGCATTATGCCAACCTTCAACGGAGTTATTGGTTCTAGGCAAATCGTTTGCCACTCTTTCGTGAACTGACCATAAGTCAATTTCATACAATGGCTTTCTTCTCCTTGAGACTCCTTCCCCTCTGAACGATTCCCAGCCATGTAGCTTCAAAATATTGTAAAAATTCTCCTAATATTTCATCGGTTTCTTCATCAAAAGACTCCATTAACTTATTGAGCAGAGCACAAACATCACAGGGAGGAACAAATGCGAGGGCCTGTATTTGCTTATAATAAAAGCATTATTGCGCTCGTTATACCATTTCTGCAAAACCCAAGGGCTTGGATTTCCTCCACAGACACTGCTCGAAGTGAAAGAAGCATCCATAAATGTGGCTTCCGGAAAATTATCCTCATTTGATGATGGCCGAGCGTTCAAAATCAGCAGTAGTGGAAGCAGGATTTAATTGTTTTTCATGCAAAAACTCAAAAATAATGGAATAAGTATTCTCATCTTTGTTATCGGTAATGCAGCACACTAACGGTTAAGTCATATTTTGATCAATAAGACCATGAATGGTATATAGTTGTTTTCCATTAGGAGCCGACTTGAAGGTTCCATCACTTAACCATCTTCTATTGGACCTCAAAGTGTTGACATTCTGGATTGTTGAATATATTTTTAAACCATATTCCATTATGGAGGGTTTGGTAGAATGGAAATTTGAATTGAAACGTTTGAATCTCGAAGGAAGTTAACTGGTGAGTGAATCTCTAACGGAATGCATACTGTATATATGTAAAAGATATATCAGTGTAAACAATGTTATATAGCCAAAGGTTGATAACAAGTAATTTCAGTCGTTAGACAATTTGGTACTTTATTCTCTCTTTCTCTCTCTCTAGAATTGATAACAACTAATTTCAGTCATTAGACAATTTGGTACTTAATTCTCTCACTCTCTATCTTCGACTTTGTCATTTCGACACATTGTCTGTTCGACACATTGTCAGTTCGACACATTGTCTGCTCGACACATTGTCCGTCCGACACTTTGTCCATTCGACACTTTGTCCTTCGACACTGTCTTTCGACACTCTGACCTAATACCACAAATATGTATACTTGGCCAGAAACTAATGTTTCACAATTCCATATTTCACGCCATATGCAGCTCAGAAAGACAGCAAACGAAATACTATGTTTTGGGCAGAAAGGTGTCATGGTTTTCTTCAAAAGGAACAAACGTCGGACAAAAACCGACTGAACGTACTTTCATTGAAGCAATAAACCTAACACATTTCCTCAGCTGTCCTAGGCCTTATGGTCATTATATTATTATCATTTTTAAGGCACAAGGGCCAATGAGACATACAACTCTATCAAACAAACAATGCGATGGCTATATGTAATGAGCTCGGTGAGATAAGTGGATCAAACCAACACCGTAACGAGAGTGGAGTACTTAATCTCGGGGATGATTCGTCAATAAACAAATCAGGCATCTTCACTGCAAGTATTCGTTCTCTGGCAATGACTTCAGTCGATCGACGGAGGTGGAGCTGGTAGATAGGAAACGTTAAGTTATATATAGAAATTCTGTAGGAGCCTTGGCTGAGTGGTCCAGCACCTGAAACACGTTCGCTAGGTCCTGGAATCGCTCTCCCAGCTTATTATAGCTCACCAGTCCACCCAGCTGTAAAAAGGGACCAGAATCTGCTGCGGTCAACAGAAATGATGTGGGGCTCACGACTTCATCTCTAGATTTACCTAGAAACTGGAAGGCTGTGCCCTTTTGGCGCTACCCCTTCCAAAGGGAAGAGGTGTCTGGGTCAAGGCAAGAATTGCCTAAAACTAAAAGGGAATAGCATTAGCTTCCTGCAATCCATATATTCTTGGAAATCCCTTTTTTTTATTTAAACAAGCATGACATCCAAGGAGGAATGAAGACAACTCTCCTTGGACATCAAACATCGAAAATTCGAGTTCCAATACTTGTACACCGTGCTAAAACCTTTCCTCTCTCCATTTAATCCTCAACGTAGTTTCCTTTTTACAGAGTGCATAGAGGTTTGCATAAGAAATTCAACTATGCATTAAGCCGAGAAATTCACTGAGCACGAGCCATTTCATATTCCAACGTTATGTTTACGTTGATATGGCCAAAGTGCCTTATTTCTAAATAAAAAAAATGTTTAGGACCATTTCGCTCACAAGAAACATATAAGGCTCCTAGAATATATCATATGCTACTATGCTATCATTCAAAGTTACCCTCATTACTAGCGTTTCTTTGATTTATATTGCTGTCATTTAGATGAAGTTAACGGAAGGGTCTTCCCTCTCCATACTTCTCGCATGAGCAATGTTGATCCAGGCAGCATGATGGCGGAACGTTTGTGACTTCAGTTATCCCCTGGTTTCTTTGCGCAAACTTGGAAACGAAGATGCAAAAAGAAGACAGAAATGTGCCCGTCTGACAGGACCTCCATCCTCTCCTGGACAATGATAAGATTCTGTCATGGACATATTTTCTTGCATCTTGAGGTATCTTACCCACCTGAGATTCCACAAAGAAGCCATTACTGGCTGGTAAACTGAAGTCGTGCACGATCATCAGCTTTGTTTCAGCGGGGAGGCTAGAGTTTTCAGTAAAAATTAGTATGATTAACTTTGCACAGAGCATCATTTATGCTGGGAACGAAATGTACTTGTAATAACTTGAATAGACCAGAACCGTTTTCAGTTTTAGAAATATGCTAGGCCCATAAAAGATGCCATACTCTAGCCACATCGACGGAAGACTGACAATAGCAACTAGAATATAACGTCCAAAATGATGAACATTTATATAAAATGGGTGTTAATACGTGCATTAACCTTAATAAATGTATAATGGTGTTGCCCACGAGGAAAGAAAAAATACTAGCGGACGGTCAGTCTCTAGATTAAGTTGGCCATATGCCAGCACCCGTTTCTGTTGGCAACAGAAACTATTTTGCTCCGTTTGATACTGCATGGTATCGCATGGTCCCGAAAGCACCTTCAACGTGACAGCGACTTCGCAGCGAGTATGATGACACGCTCAGTGTTCTTTTTTGCTCACGAAAAGAACCAAACCTGCTTCCAGAAAGAAAACCTTTGCTGGCGCTTAATTGGAGCAGTGCCTTGAAATATCGTTGTTTTTACCAGTATCGTGCAAAGAGAAGAAGAAAAAATGAAGCTCAACGAGGGAAATGTGAAGAAATTCTAAAATCTAGACTGTTTTTATGTGCCTGTCAGTATTCGGAATAATGATGAGTCACGTGAGAAAGAATGTTTTTAATACAGACTAGAAAGATTTTACGCTTGTAATATGGTCAAGGCATTTGTACGTCTTTTTCCTCCCTTTTCTTTTACTCAGAGATTATCAGGAACAAATACCTCACAATAATGTAGGCGAGGTATGATCGGTTGAAAGGTTTTTCCTACAAGCCTTCTTAGTGTCATAATTTTTTTACTCAAAATATTATTCTTAACAATTATGGCATTAGGAGGGAAAATCTCTATCACGAGAGTATATATAAAGTGCTAAAGGGTCCACAATAATACAAAGTGTAAAAAGTCCGTGTATAATTTTGAAGACTTTACAGAAAGCTTTCGAACCCTTCCCTGGGTTCATCTTCAGTCCAAATCTGTAAAGTCTTCAAAATTATACACGGACTTTTTACACTTTGTATTATTGTGGACCCTTTAGAAAATTATGTCATTATTGTAGCCTGGTCATATAATAAATATAGATATAGTAATATAAGATAGATAGATATGAATATAGAACTATATATATATACATATAACATTTAGATATATATATATATTTATATATATATATATATATATATATATATATATTATATATATATATATATTATATATATATATAGTCATTAATAACTGTGTGATTTTCATTTTTTAATTAATTGTAACGTAAGTTTGCATTTCATTTAACGTACAAATACTTGATTTCAGTTTTTGCTGCGAGGTCCCTACACCAGCATGTCGCCTATCGTTGTTAGAATTAAATATGTGATTAAGGCTTAAATTTAGCCAAGCAATGGGACACACGGGGTCATTCAGCGATATGATGACAATGATTGAAAATGAAGGTGATATAATAATGAGTTTAAAGTAGATACCCTAAAGGTCAACGTTTAAAACGGTAAAATCGAGAGACTTGATTTCTAATGGAATTTAAAAACTGCCATAAATAAGATAAACAGATATATCTATGTCGAATTACAAGATATCTTTTATTAAAACCACAAGCTTCAAAAAACTCAAAACAGGCCCAACATCAATTTTGTCTCCTAAAATCTAAGTTATGGATTTACCATCTACATAGTACATCAGCCGCTCATTTGCATATACCTGGAGCAGTGAACCAGAATGTGCTCAACTGTCAAAGGGCTATCACAGTGAACACACACACACTAGAGCACTACTACTATCAAGAAGAAAGCTTTGTCAGTCAGCAGTGACCAATCCTCAGCCATGTTAAAATTACTTCAGTCTTCCTGTCGCTTTGATAGGATGACTGCCAGAATCCGATTTGAGGTGTAATAGTTTTTAACTTATTATTCGCAAGAAGGGGAGATGGCCATCACTCATGCCACTTACAGAGATTTTCATATCTAAGTGGGGCACTCTATTTATATCAATTTCTCCTTGGGTACAGGCATTATTTGCTTCTCTGTCTGCTTCCTCATTCCCTGGGATCCCAACTTGACCAGGAATCCAAAAAAAACATACAATTTTATGCCTACATGAAATGCGAAACAGCCACGCCTGAGGCTTCTGTACTGAAGGATGGGATGAATTATAATTGTTCAGGCTTTCCAGAGCACTTTTACAATCTGAATATGTGCAACAAGACCTCATATTCGAATGATATGCTATATCTAGGGTTTTAGCAATTGCAGATAGTTCAGCTGTATATACTGAAGCAGCAGGAGGCAGCTTTGCAACATCACAAAAATTGTCTGTGACAACAGCTAAACCTACTCCCTTGCTGGACTTTGAGCCATCTGCATAAATTTTAGTCATTATTATGAACTTCATCGTGTTCTAAAAACAGACTTTTTTCTTACACAATTTAGCTTTTGGTATGAGCCAAGGTGGAATTTTGGAAGGGGCCAGTTCATGTACATTCTCAGTCGATATAGATTTGTCATTTACAGATGCATTTAGCCGGATCTGGAATGGAACAGATCTTGTCTTGAAATTGCTAGCATCAAGTTGATGGATACCCTTATTTGATGGATTGTTAGCATTGCTTTTAATCCTCATCATGTATCGTAGTCCTAACTCCTCTCGTCGTAAATCAAGTGGAACTTGGTATGCATCCACATCAAGATTCGACAGATGTTGGAAAAGCCCCAGAGCAAATACGTAAAAACATATTGTGGACTACATCAAGTTCGTGGTGCTTACTTTTTCATGCTGATGAATAAATCTGGCATCCATAATCCAACTTTGATCTATATAGTGCATCATATTGTTGTAGTAAAGATTTCTTATTAGCGCCCCAGTTAAAGCCAGATATCACCTTCAAAAGATTGAGATATTTATTTACTTTGCAATTTAAATTTTCAATACGCTTAGACCAAGAAGGTTTGGAATAAAAAAGATCATTCCTAAAAACTTGACGTCATCCACATATGTTAGAACAGACCCATCAAGTTTCAAATTTGGTACATTTTCTTAACGTCTACCCGAAACGAACAGCAACTGTCTTACTTGTAGAGAACCTGAAACCATTTTGTTTTGCCCATCTAGAGATAGAGTTGATGGATTTTTGTACATATCTGCAAGCCGGTTCAGCATCATATGCAGTGCAATAAATAGCTATCATCAACAAAAAGTGAGGCCTGTACCGGAATTGAAATTTCATTTATGACGCTATCAATGGCAACAGCAAAGGAAGTTACATTTAACACACTCTCCTCAGGAATACCTTCTAGGTTGAATGGAGAAGACAAACTATTTCCTATTCTTACTCTTATAGACCGTTCTGTTAATGAACCTGATGTTTCCTTTTATGCCTAATTTATCTAGCTGCTTAATAATTCCATGACGTCATGTTGCATCATACGAATTTTTCTAAATCAAAGAAAACACCAATTGTCCGGCACTACTATGGGTTTCAGAGACAGTGCAAGCACGTTTTTTGGCAATAACTCTGTAACAAACACTCGTATCGGAACGAGATTTTGCTATAGTGTATTACACTCAGTGCCGTAATTTATAAGGGTATCGTGAATCATTAATTGTAAAAAATAAAGACACTTGTCCCTGTACCAAGAGGCAAATATTCCATTAGCCAGAAATGGATACGAACACAACAGTGAAAAGCTCCGCCTACCTTCTCCCCCCACCTCCACCGCCACCCCCGTCCTTCATCCTTTCCTCACCTTCCCTTCTCTCTCTCTGAAAGTTGCTTCAGTTTAAACTTATTTTGTATGATTTTTCTATCTATCTATCTATCTAATCATATACGTTGTTGTATATATCTAACGATTCACTCGGTTGTTACCTGCCCTGTTGACTGGTTTATTTATGCACTGATATGCTCATCTCTCTCTCTCTCTCTCTCTCTCTCTCTCTCTCTCTCTCTCTCTCTCTGTGGTAGTGGTATACCTACTGTAAATGGTTATTAGAGTGAGAGATATCTGAATGTCTGGTGGAGCAGTAAAACTAACGGATCAGTGCATAAATATATCAGTCAATAGGCAAGTATAGATAAAAAAATCGTACAAAATATGTTTAAACTGAAGTAACTTTCAGAGAGAGATATGAACGGATCAGTGCATAAATAAATCAGTCAACCGACTGGTTCGTTAGATATATACAACAATGTATATTATAAGATAGATAGATAGATAGATAGATAGATAGATAGATAGATAGAAAAATCATACAAAATAAGTTTAAACTGAAGCAACTTTCAGAGAGAGAGAAGGGAAAGTGAGGGAAGGAAGAAGGACGGGGGTGGCGGCGGAGGTGGGGGGGAGGGGGTAGGTGGAGCTTTTTACTGCTGTGTTCGTATCCATTTCTGGCTATTGGGCTATTGGAGTTTTTGTCTCTTGGTACAGGGACAAGTGTCGTTATTTTTCACAATTAGTTATTCATGATACCCTTATAAATTACGCCACTGAGTGTAATACACTATAGCAAAATCTCGTTCTGATACGAGTGTTCGTTACATAGTTATTGCCAAAAAAACCTGCTTGCACTGTCTCTGAAACCATAGTAGTTTACAAAGCCCTGTTGAATTTGAATAGAAAGTCTTAGCAGTGGGTCATGGGTAGATCTGTTTTTAAAAGCCACAGTGGGGTGGAGTTGATCATCTTTTCAAGCTTGAACTGGAATTACTAAAGCAATTTTCCATCCTCTTGGTAAGATTCTAGTATACCAAATTCTATGAATGATCTTCAAAAAGTAAGCTTTGGCTTCCTCAAGTACCTGTCAAAGCATTTCATACAGGATAGTATCCTCACCAGAAGTATCATCCGTTGAATAAAGGGCATCTTGTAGCTCATGCAGAGAGAATTTAGCATTGTAAGCTTCAAGATTACCACATGATAAATGTAAAGGAACCTGGGAGTTCCTAATCCTCTAAAAGTCTGTGGAATAATGACATGGACTTGAAATAGTAGAAAAGCGCTGACCTAGGCACTCAGCTACATCTTTCGGACTTATTAGTGAATCTCCAACCTTTAAAGAGGGTGTATTAGGAGGAGAAAATTTCCCTGCAAGTTTATTTACTTTCTTCCAAACTACTCTGGATGGAGTTTTTGAATTAATCCCATTTATACAGTAGATCCATGTATTCATTTCTGCACTACGAAAATATCGACGCTGTTTGGTCATAGCTCGTTGATATATTATCTTAGCAGTAAATGTGCCACATGAATTGTATTTTTTATAGCATCTTCTTATAATTTTTTTAGAAAAGCCCATGTCTTATCCCACCAAGGAATACCAGATCTTCGTAGTTTTCCACTTGTTCTTGGTATAGTAGCCTATGCACTTGTTAAAACTTTATTTGAAAAACAGTCATATGCTTCTAATGGCATTTAAAAGATTCATAAGCTTTTTCTAATTTTATACCAGCCTCATATTTCACAGTCTACTTCCATTACCTTCCATTTTTGTGGTGCTTCTGTAGCAACCTTCCTGGTGAACTTCAAATGGATAGGAAAGTGATCATTACCGTGCAGACATTCATCAACTAACCAGTTAAAATCTAAAGTTATGTCTGAGGAACATATACTCAAATCAATAGCTGAACAGGAATTAAAATGTATGTTGTCGTAAGTCATCATACCATCATTAAGAAAAACAATATTATTATAATCATTAATAACATCCTCTATCACCTTTCCCTCATTATCTATAGAATCACCTCCCCACAACGGATTGTGTGCATTAAAAGCTCCTAGAAACATGAATGGTGATGGTAATTGATTTAACATTGACTGAATGTCAGCCACTGAAAAAGCAGATATAGGAGGAAGGTAAATGGAACAGACAGTAATCTGCTGGTCTAAAATTATCTTTAGTGCAAGTTCCTATACATTTGTAGTAAGGGGCACCTGAGAGTATTCCAAAGATTACCTCACAATAATAGCAGCTTCCCCATGTGCACGGTGACTGGCAGGAGGAGCAGAGGAGAAAATCTCATAATTAACCCCAGGATTAAAAACCTCAGAGCCTATTAGGTTTCTTGCAGACGTAGTAACCAGGATTTCTCTCACTCAACAGGACTTTTAGCTCCTCTGCACGTGTACACAGTCCTTTACAAGATATCAAAAGATGCTATTATGGAGAGACCTTTTTAGTTTGGCTGACCAAATGAAGAATGTGAGGCATACTAGACTTTCTTGGTGGTCTTGTTAACCTCTCAGGGGAGAGATTTTTTTGGTGTCATAATTTTACATATACCTTGCCTTGTTGGGGCAGGTGACAGAGAAGGAGATGTGGACTGGGTACGTAATCTTTCATAACTTGCCATTTCATATTCCATATTTACTTGATGTACCTCTGCCACATGAGATACAATAGCCTGAAATCTCTCTTGTGCAAGATTCCATAAATCTGGGAGCGAGACTGCCTGGGTTACCCCTGAAGATGAGGCTAGGGAGGCTTTTGAAGAAGCATGAAGTGCACCTAAAGAGGGGGTTTGAGAAGCTTCCATAGAGAAAGCTTCTGTATCTTGAACAAATTCAAGCTCTGAATCAGGAAGTTGATTCTTTGGAAATGGAGCTCTTTTGCCTAGGCTGAGGGGCTAGATTACTTACAGAAGGACGAGATTCCTTCTTTGGTAGTGGTTGCTTGCTGAGGGAACTGGAATTACTATATTTCCGTGTCACTACATCACTATATCTAGTTGTCCAGCTATGAGTTTTTTTTGAATATCCCACACTTATGTGCTCTGCATGGGCTTTAAGCAAAGCTTCCTGTTCATCCTTGTAAGATTCACAATTCTGTCTCTAGGACTATGTTCCTTCTTTGAGTTTATACAATTCAACTGCCCTAAACAATCACCATGCTCTGGGAGTCAGCATGTACCACAGAGCTTAGGTCTTATACATACCCGGGATGGATGACTATAATCAAAACAGTTGAAACACTGAAGTGGGCAGGGCTTAAAAAAATGAATATTAATATTTTTTTGGGAACTTCAATGAAATTTAGTAAGTTTTCATGATAAAATGTAAAAATAATCATGGAAGACCTAGGAACTTTATATACTCTCCAAACGTTAAGAGGACACATATCAAGGATTTCCTCCTCTCCAAACTCATATAAGTCCTGTTGGAAAATGACACCCTTAGCATAGCTAAAATTGTAGTGAGGCTTTACTTCTTTGATCTTGCTTTCTGTGGTAAGATCCAGTTGGATATCATGGCTGCCTGTTCCACTGATTCAGCATGGATCAAAAAGCTGTTGTGTCCAAAGCATGTAATTCTGGAATTATTGATGCCTACCATCTGATGATGTGAAAACCTCCTGAATAGTATTGTGTTACCCCACTTTCCTTGAACTAATACTACAAGCTATTTTACTGGCTTGGGGTTTGTGCTACTGAATTTATACTTATTTTGTTATCATCGGGGATTTTTGGATAATATGCCTTCAGGTTAGAAGGGGCCCATTTTACTAATAAGCAAAAGATACTCTTTCTAGACTTTTTAAATTCAGAGACGGCAAAGAAAGCCTCTTTATAGTCTAAAAAAGATTATCCAAACCTGTCAAGACTGAAAAGTGTCTGCCAATTTTATTCCAACTTTCTTAATAATTCCATATTTACTAAATTCTTCATTTATTATTTCGTATCTCATATCTAATGGAAGAGATTCGATGAAAAAGGTAGATTTATCTTCCTCAGGCTCAATACTTGGACAAATCAATGGTTCTCGAGTTGCCACCAATTTAGTTGCACTTTCAGCAGATTCCAAAGCAGAATCCTTACGTCTCGAAGTCGATCCAAGATCATCAACATTTGCAGGATTTCCAGTCTCCATTGTCGGGTAGTTGATGATTCTACCACAGTTCCTACTATTTAGGTTCAGATATAAACACAATCCCAGCTATGATATCTTTTCCTATTTGTCGGGTCCAATGAATTTGACATAAAGTGGAAAATTCCATAAAATTAATCCAAAGAAATATATAATAATATATGAGACTCTTGGACTCAAACCCGGGAACAAATTCCTGAGGTTCAAGAACCCCCTCACCACGTCAAGGTGGTCCGGCATTGAGGGCGCCCTATCGTTGTGTACAGGTATTTATTACGAGATTTTTCCTCAGAAAATTTTTCTTACTTTTTCATGGCACATGCGTCTATTATGTATGTATGTATGTATGTATGTATGTATGTATGTATGTATATATATATATATATATATATATATATATATATATATATATATTATATATATAATAAAGGTTTTTTGCCACAAAGGAAAAAACGAAAAAGCGAGATAGCCGAGTACTTTCGGTCCTGTTCGGACCCTTTACTGAAGGCAAACTGATTTTACAGAAGACAACATAGTCAAAAGAAGGCTTAATATCCAAACTGACACTACAAGATTAGCAATAAGGGCGATTTCACTCTACAGAAAGGAGGAACCGCCTGAGGGTAGCCACACCTTGAAGGATACACGCAGTAAACAAGTTATTCTTCCAGAAAACAGTACATTTTGAAAAAAAAAAACAAAACACGGAAGCATATACAATTTAATATCATGAATTTTACACAAATTTTCCAAAAAAATATTATTAATGAAAAGACGAAAGAAAATATAAAGATATATATCGAGCAAGAGAAAGATGGAGAGAGAATATCGAACCCAGAGAGAGAGAGAGAGAGAGAGAGAGAGAGAGAGAGAGAGAGAGAAATGATAACTATATACATGTGGGACTAATTTATTAGTTGTTCATTTATTTTAGGTCTTGCATAAAACATCTTTAAAACAAATTATGGGTCAAATGGTACATTCCCAGACTAAGATTTAGGTTGTTTTTATTCGTGATTTGTATAATTGGCGATTCCAGTAAATTTCTTGAAACATTATCATTAGATTCTAGCAATTACCGAGATATTCATCCCAATTAATACAATGAGATTTTTCACTCAGATGGATAAACAGTGCATTTGAAGTCTGGGCTGTTCTAACTGAATACATATGCTGCTTAATACGTACACATAAATTTTTACTTGACGATGGGCAATCCTTACAAGGAATTTTGTAAATGATGTTATTTGTTACGGGACTATTCTTAATTAGCATATCTTTAATGGTATTGTTATAAGAGAACACTACATTAACATTAAACGATTTAAATATTGATTTTATGGTTTCAAATCCACGAAGTAAGGTAAGCTAAGTACATTTTAGGCATTTCTTTTTCATTAATAGCAACAACTATAAAAACTTTAGGTGAGCTTTTTGATAACATAAATAAATTAAATGAGGTGGGTAGCAGAGATCGCTTCCTATCTTTTTTATGTACTCTATTTCTTGGTCAAGATATTGTGGACTCGTGATACGCAAAGAGCGTAGGAACATAAAAGAAAAAAATTGAAATTTTAATATTCAGATGGTGGCCAGAATAAAAATGTACATATGTTAAATTATTTGTGGGTTTTCTATAAATACTGAATTTGCATTGGAAAGATTCTCTATGTATTAATAGATCTAGGAAAGGGGATGACATTGTTATTTTCGATTTCAACAGTGAATTTTATGGATGGCACTAAAGTATTCAATTTAGACAGTAAATCATTTACATCGATACCAACAGGTAAGACAACTAAGATATCATCGACATATCGGTACCATTTTAAGGGGACAAGTGTGATATTCGGGAGGTGTTGTCTCTCAAAAAATTCCATATATAAGTTTGAAAGGAGAGGTGATAAAGGGTTACCCATGGCCATACCAAATATTTGTTGGTAATATTCTCCATTAAAAATAAATCTGCAATCACAAATACATAACTTAATCAAGGAAATTATGTGACTAACGGACATAGGCAATTCATGCAGTACAAGTTCAATACTTAAATATTCTAGCACAGAGTCAATAGGGACTTTTGTAAACAAAGAACATACATCAAAACTGACAAAGATATCGCTAGGGTTTAGTACAATGTTATTTAATTTTTCCACAAGATCAAGAGAATTCCGGATGTGTGAATTAGATACAGTTCCTAGTAGCGGGGATAACAGTTTAGTAAGATATTTAGATAATTATAAGCAATTGATCCTACAGTACTAATAATTGGGCGCATAGGTTTGTTTTCCTTATGAGTTTTGACTAGGCCATATAAATAAGGTAATGAGGGACACATTACAGTTAAATTTACACAAAAGTTCTTTTTTATCTTTAAGAATTTGTTTGATATTGATATTAAAGTTTTTAATTACTTGGTCCAACGGATTCTTTGCGAGTTTTTTGTAAGTTATTTCATCCTCTAGTAAAGTATGCATGCGTGATATGTAGTCAGTTTTGTCAAGAACACTAAACTATTGGATTTATCAGCCTTGGTAATGTGTAAGCTATGATCATTCTTCAATTCTTTTTAAACTTTTTTCTGTAGCGAGCGGGGAAGTTATTTTCATGATGGGCATGCGTAGCACTATATGTCATGCCTTTGATAATGTCTAAATGATTTTGTGGTAGGTCAGAGTATTTTTCAAACTTATATAGAGACGTCGCTATTGATAAAGCTGAGGGTTTGTTGCAAATGAAGAAAGACAACCCAAAGCCTAATGCGCGCACTGCATTATCACTTATTTGTTTGCTCGATAAATTCACCACACAATCACTTCTAGCATTATTGGTCCAATCACTGTCGTTGATAAGGTTGTTTAATTTACTGTCCAGTTTTCTAATCAAAGTGTCTGTAGTTCTATGAAGTTTTCCATATATATCTTGCCTTAATGCGTGTTTCCAATCAGCGGGAATCGAGTAGTTGAAGTTACGTTGGGCTTTTTCCAGTTCTTTAAATTTCTCCTTTTCCTCCATTTTCGCGGCAGCAATGTGACGTTTTAATATAATTGAAGAAAATTCGTTAAAAGGATGTTGATCGTATCTTCTTATGTGTACGTATTAAGCAGCATATGTATTCAGTTAGAACAGAAACAACCTAAATCTTAGTCTGGGAATGTACCATTTGGACCCATATATTTGTAAGATGTTTATGAAGGACCTTAAAATAAATGAACAACTAATAAATTAGTCTCACAAGTATATAGTTATTATTTCTCTCTCTCTCTCTCTCTCTCTCTCTCTCTCTCTCTCTCTCTCTCTCTCTCTCTCTCTCTGGTTCGATATTCTCTCTCCCTCTTTCTCTTGCTCGATATATATATTTATATTTTCTTTCGTCTTTTCATTAATAATATTTTTTTGGAAAATTTGTGTAAAATTCATGATATTAAATTGTATATGCTTCCGTGTTTTTTCAAAATGTACTGTTTTCTGGAAGAATAACTTGTTTACTGCGTGTATCCTTCAAGGTGTGGCTACCCTCAGGCGGTTCCTCCTTTCTGTAGAGTGAAATCGCCCTTATTGCTAATCTTGTAGTGTCAGTTTGGATATTAAGCCTTCTTTTGACTATGTTGTCTTCTGTAAAATCAGTTTGCCTTCAGTAAAGGGTCCGAACAGGACCGAAAGTACTCGGCTATCTCGCTTTTTAATTTTTTCCTTCGTGGCAAAAAACCTTTATATATATATATATATATATATATATATATATATATATATATATATATATATAGTATGTAAGTGTTACATAACTAAAAATATGGCAATGTTATTATTCCATGTATATACAAAAAACTACAAAACTATTGATTAATTAAAACCAGTGACCCAAGAGGTCAACCAGATTGCTTGCAGGAATGTGATTAGACCAGATAAAGTAGGATAAGATGACGTGTTGTAATCAGTCAGTGTCTAGTTGTCGTCACCTGTGGTCATTCATTTGTTTGTAAACTGTAGTCCAAGCGTCTTGCTTGAGACAACCACCGTGACCTATAATTCAAACGGCCTACGTGACTTGTAATCTATGTCATCTGTGTGTATGTTCGTATGTTCGAGCTACTGTCTGCTTCCTTTATGATTTGTAAACCAGATTGTAGGGAGAAGTGATCAAGCCATCATCATTAGAAGCTTCATCGTGTAGAATTCAATCAGCCATCATCATTGGCAGACCTGTACAATTTCCTCTTGTAATCTCAGAAGAATAGATGTATTTTTGTACTCAGTGTTTTCTACTAGAAACCTCACATCAGAAAGAGATTGAATGAACTTAGAAATTATCATCATGAGTTTGACCACATCTCCGTCGTCATAACCAAAGAAGATATTGACTTCGTAAGTTATCATCAAACCCCAAGACACTCCAATGATTATGGAAGTCATAACCAACCGACTTAGCATAGAATTATCGCAAGTCTAACATAACCTCACAGGGCGCCTTATTATACAAAGGCAACAACCCTAAAATATATATGAGATATGACCATACATACACACACATATAAATATATATATGTATATATATATATATATATATATATATATATTATATATATATATATATATATATATTATCATAAATCTAGCCTCTTTTTTCTCTTGCACAGTGATTAAACGCATCTGGCTTAATCAAAAGGAAGGCCTTATGAGGTCTAGTTCATGAACAGAATTTATGGCTTAGAGCCGAGATTAGATTTCAAGGGTAAATGTAAGAGAAACTGTAAGGCTCAAATTTGAAGGGAATATATTTACAAGGTAATTACTTGACATATTCACGGACGCCTTAAGGGCGCTACGACTCTCAAGGTCCGACTTATTAATGAGAGAACAGTTGCTTGTAGCACTTGGATCACATGATCGGATTGCTGACACGTGTTGAGGACTTGAAGCGCGGATAGGGGTGCCCAGAGCATTGAAGGAAAGGAAATCCACCTATCAAAGGCGATATGATACCTGAAACGAGGTATTGCTCTATAACCACATGTGCGACACAAAGCACTGATCAAATGAGGTGATACCACCAAATCTTCAGACTTGCTTAATATAAATCTTACGTTCCCAGAATTCCCTCAAAGGGCAAGAAGTGACTGAATTACTTCACAGGAAGTTATTGTATTGAATGGGAGGGTGTGAAACACAGACATCAACTTACTTTATCTCCCCTAGTATATTCTCTTTGCGACTGCTAATACCAGGAGGTCATTCAAGCAATGACCTAATGATATATTGGCGTTTTCCCCATCGTTATGGAATGGAATGGAATGGGATGGAATGGAATTGAATTGAATTGAATGGAATGGAACTGAATGGAAAGGAACTGAATGAAATTTAATTTAATGGAATGGAATTGAATAGAATGGAATTGAATGGGATGGAACTGAATGGAATATTATTGAAAGGATGGAATTGAATGGAATAGAATGAAATGGAACTGAATGGAATGGCATTGAATAGAATGGAATGGAATATGGAATTTTGGCTAAAGGCCAAGCGCTGGAACCTATGAGATCATTCAGCTCTGGAAAGGAAGTTGACAGTCAGAAAGTTTGAAATAATTGCTACCAGAGGGTGGAAAGTCAGATGGAAGAGAATATGAACGGAGGTACAGTAAAAGGAATGGAATGACTGCTTATGTGGTGCATACCTTAGTCATGTCTACAGTGCACCACGGCAGGTGCACAGACGGTACTACCCCCCCACGGAAAATACCGGTAGGAGAACTATAGCAATAAAAAACATTGTATGTGCAAGCAGTCACAACCACTTTAGCTGATATTAATACAAAGCAGTCACAACCACTTTAGGCCACGTTGAAAGCACTGATTCTCGTCCATCAACAACCACTTTAGCTGATATTAGCAGAGATCAGAAGGATAAGAGAAAATACGGCATTTATCATGACTTATGATGGGTCACAAATTCTTGAACACCTGCTACTCGTAATTCTGTACGTAGGCATTCTTACTGATACAGTGTACATACCATGCATACATACATTCATACGTATATACATACATTATATATATATATAATATATATATATATATATATATATATATATATATATATATATACACATACACATATGCTATTAATGACCATTCCATTCATTATAGGCCTATGCACATACATACACACACTCATACATACATACATACATAAATACAAACTTATATATACACATACACACACACACACACACACATATATATATATATATATATATATATATATATATATATATATATATATATATATATATATACAATTAACAATTTATTTGATGGAGGACTTTTTTCAAGATTTTAATTTGTAGGTACACTTCGCACCGAATAATAATTACCGCCCGACCCAGAGTCAAAGTATACAGGGTCTGCTCACGAGGCGGTACTAGAACCTATCCCCGCCCCTTGTGAAACGTCATCGGTTACAAAAGGACCATATCTTTATGAAACTATATTTACGATAACATTTTTATATAACTATTTTTGCGATGGCGTTTTTTTATATAAATTTTCCTTTTATTACATTTTGCCGTATACTACGTTAAAGTACAAAGAATACTCTTTCAAATGATATATGGCACATTACAATTAAGATTACTTTCAAACCCACAAGCGCGCACAGAAAAAAATTATACGCACAAAAATGTGCAATTACTTCATCCGTCAACCTACATACATTCACGTTTCGTAGCGTATCTGACTATGGGATGACGATAGAAAGAAACTGAAAAATGGATTAGAAAGCCGATAAAATTTGCTATATAATGCACAAATAAAATTGACAGGTGTTCTCAGAAATTTTCGAGGAATTCTAGGTCAAAGACGGACCAAAATTTTAAAATTTTATGTAAATATTTACCACATTTTTCTTACATAATTATTCATCTTATTACATTTTGCCATATACCATGTAAAATTACAAAGAATTCCCTTTCAATTGGTATATGACACATTACAATCACAATTACTTTCAAACCCATAATCGCGCACAGAAAAAAATATCTACGCACGCAAAAATTATAAAAAATTATGCGTTCATAGGAGATCTGAAATCTAGCCCCGCCCTTGTGTAACGTCATCAGTTACATCCAGCCAGACTGAAGAATACCTTTTTGTACTTTTTTCCGAAAATATTATAATCGTTTGAGGCATGCATAATTAATACCTTTAAGTATACAGTTTGTGTTATATGTATACTTATGTGTTCGGAAGTATACATATTTGTGATAGGAAGTGCTAATGAAAAATTTGCTGGAAATGTGTTCCCTGTATCACTGTCTTCATCATTTATTCTTTTGATACCTTATGTCGTATATGATATAATTCTTATACTTTTGATATTTTCTTTTTTGTGGTCAAATCGTGCAAATGCAACTGCCATTTTTTACATTGCCTGTATCCACATTTTCTATGTATTTATTGCATAATAATTAGTATTCATAATAAGATTTGGAAAATAAAATTAATCTATCATTCTAACCTTTAGCATAGATAAAAAGAAAAAAAGTTGCTTTTCAAAGTGAGGTATGAACACAGTGACAGAACTAAATACATTTCTTAAGAATTATTTATAAGCTTGGTAATATTACTACATGAAAGAGAGAGAATTAAATACATTTCTTAAGAATTATTTATAATCTTGATAATATTACTACATGAAACAGAGAGAGAGAGAGAGAGAGAGAGAGAGAGAGAGAGAGAGAGAGAGAGAGAGAGAGAGAGAGAGAGTTGACATGTTATAAAAAATGGACTTGAAGAGAATACAGCAAACCAGTATATAGGAAAGTAAATAAATAAGTAAAGAGTAAACATATAAAGAAAGCTGGAGTAGCTATGTGTGTTGAAACGTATATTTATGTGAGCTTGGTGACTAAATGAAAGAATGGGTATTAAAAAACATCAAACATGTGACCTCTTTACAGATTTTATCAAGATTTTATGAAAAACCCCATGCGATATGGATTAAATGTGTAATAACTAAGGGTTCTTTAAGTAATTCAATGGAGAAGCAGGAGAAGTTACTCTTGTGACGTCACAGTATTAGCTCCGCCACCACTGCCGAATTGAGCAGACCCTATATACTTTGAATGTGTATTAAAAAACATCAAGCATGTGACCTCTTTACAGATTTTATCAAGATTTTATAAAAAAAAAAACATCATGCGATATGGATTAAATGTGTTAAAACTAAAGGTTCTGATTTCCCCATCAGTGCATGGCCTCCAACGACTCATCGACACTTGCCGCCAATATGCAGAGGAATTTGATATAATCTACAACGAAACCAAGACCCAGTGCATGTCGCTTCTCCCGAGATCGCTTAAGCATATTGCAGAACCACAAATTTTCCTCGGAAACCATCGGCTGGAATTTGTGCGCAAATTCCGTATTTTGGGTCACATTATTACCGACGACCTAAAAGATACGGCAGACATTGAACAGAGGCGTCGTAAACTATGTGCAACTGGCAACATGATTGCAAGGAGGTTTGCCTTCTGTCACCGTGACGTGAAACTGCTGCTCTTCCGCTCGTACTGTTACAGTATCTATGGGTGTTCCCTCTGGACGAACTATACCCGAGAGACCATGAGACGTATCACTGTTGTGCACAATGACATTCTGAGACGCCTCACAAACACTCCACGCTACCACTCCGCCACACAGATGTTCTTAGAAAACCACCTGGACAATTTAAAAATCATTGTAAGGCGAACAATGTCCAGCCTGGTAACCCGAGTGAGAAACAGCGGCAACTCGCTCATACAAAGCATCCTAAGGAGTGAAGCAAGAAGAAGATCTAAATTGTGGGAAAGATGGGAAAATGAGGCCTTTGTCCCCTAAAGGACTTAATCTCTGTATTAGCAAGATGTCATCTGCAGATTTTGTCATTATTATATTTATTGCTGATATTTTATTTTTTCATTATTTCTGTGATTACTATCAAGTTAAAGTTTATATATATATATATATATATATATATATATATATATATATATATATATATGTATATATATGATATATGTATTGTGTATATATATATATATATATATTATATATATATGTATATATATGTATATGTATATGTGTATTATATATATATATATATATATATGTATATTAGTTTTTTTTTATATTTATATATATTTATATTTTTATATATATATATATATATATATATATATATATATATATACATATATGTATATACATTCAATTTATGTATTTAGCCCTCTGGACCAGACTACTGTAACCACCTAAGGTCTCTAGTGAAATTTAAGCTATATAATTTGTGCACTAACTGTTATAACTCTCAATGCATTTTTTTTTCTCACCAATATTATTACTATTACCAGTATTATGATTACTATCTTTTATGCTACCTCAGCTATTTTGTGGATAAGTGCCGATTACTAATTTTTCCTATCATGTTGACTCATATATCTAGATGTGTATGTTACTGTGTATTTTGTATGTCCATTGTATATGGTCTTGAACCGAAATAAAGGATATTATTATTATTATTATTATTATTATTATTATTATTAATGGAGGAGCACGGGAAGTGTTACTCTTGTGACGTCACAGTATTAGCTCCGCCCCCACTGCCGAGTTGAGCAGAACCTATTACTTTGACTCTGGCCCGACCCATCGATCTCCGTTTGTTAAACTGTCATGAAGATACGTTTTTATGACAGTCTGTCCTTTAATGGCAGTCGCTCATCACTTTATGATATTATATTAGAGACGCCCTTGTTAAGCAATAGCGACTGCCATCAGAAGACAGACACAACTTGTCAGTCATTTCGCTAATATAGCATATATGCGGTTGGCAAAGCTATATACCTCGCAAATAACCGTGTGACTGCATTTGTGCATCTTGTATTTGCAGACATTTCAGCATAAATTGACCATCAATATAGGTAAAAGTCGTGAAAGCGTATCTTCATGACAGCTTAACGAACGTAGATCGATGAGTCGGGCGGTAATTGTTATTCAGAGGTGCGGATTTATACCTCCAGATTGAAATATGGAAGAAAGTCCTCCATCTAAACTTAAGTGTTTATTTTATATATATATATATATATATATATATATATATATATATATATATATATATATATATATGTGTGTGTGTGTGTGTGTGTGTGTGTGTGTGTGTGTATGTATAGTACATATGCCTAAAGTATAATGAATGGTCATTAATAGCACATATACGTGTATTTATATATATATATATATACTATATATATATATATATATATATATATATATATATATGATTATTATCACTTTAGCATGTGATTCATTTATGACACATATCCACAAGTGAAAAATAAGAAACTGAGTGTAGGTCATGACCGGTTTCGATTTTATTTCCAAGCCATTGACGAAAGGCTGATACATTTTATTTAATAGGAGTCATAAATATGTATACTAAAGAGACAGTACTGACGAACATACACGTAACCGTTCTGAGATCCACCCACAGGCGAGTGTCAAGGTGAGAGTGGCCTTCAAAACTCATTTGGCTAAAATTTACAATATCCTCTCAAGGGACAGTACCAATGAACGTACCCACTGGAGGAGACTACTTCCTGCCTTAGAATTTATACAATTTATAAATTTCTTTTGAACTTAAAGGATCAAGTTTATACATACCTTGACTGATGTTCATATTATGGTTATAACTTTCTTTGGTAAAGCTAAATTCAATTATATTCCTTTCCAGTAGGTTATTAGAATACACAATCATTTTTGCCCCCTTCCCAGTTAATGCATGATTGTTTTTACTCACATGTACAAAAATACCACTGTTTCCCTGGGCATATCTCACACATTTTTTATGTTGCTCTATTCTCTTTTCTAGTGCCTTACCCGTTTGGCCAATGTAAAAGTTGTCAAAAGAATTACATAGAATTTTATTTACACATCCTTTAGTATTGTCAGGGAAGTTTTTGATAAATTCATGTTTCATTGTTTTTAAAAACTACATTAACACCAAAATTCTTCAGAAGATGGGGAATATCTTTCATATTATTATCATAAGGCAGTACAAGCAAATTTTTTGTATTGTAATGTTCTTTTTGGTTTTGATACATAGTTTTTTTTTTGCCGCATCTAATGTATTGTTTAATACACTGTCAGGGTATTGCAGTTTTCTTAGCTGTATTCCGAATCTTATCTATTTCCTCATCTATATATTCGGAGCTACTTACACGTAATGCTCTTAGAAACATAGATGTAAACACCGATTTTTTAACCTTGTTGTTTTGTCCAGAATAGAAATGTACATAGGAAGAAATATTAGTAAGTTTTCTGTAAACACTACATTTAAACCCACTACTATTTCTCCGTATGAGGACATCCAAAAAGTGTAGGCATCCATCTTTTTCCATTTCCATAGTAAATTTAATTGATGATATTAATTGATACAACCTAGCAAAAAAGTTATTTACATCTTCGTTCCTTGGCCATACACAAATTATTTCGTCAACATATCTGAATCAAACTACATTGCGTGGAATTATTTAAAATTTTCTTTTAAAAAAAATTCTATATATAAGTTACTTAGAACAGGGGGCAGAGTTACCCATTGCATAACCTATATATTTATATATACTCACTCTAATCTTGAACTAATTCAATTTTTTACCCTCCTTTTTTTTATCGACTTTGAATTTAATTTTTGAACGCTTGGATTTTGTTTTCAGGAACTTTGACATTTTATAATCCTCTGTAATTTCACTGCATATCTGCCACTTTTGAACTGCAATCATCTTTAAGGTGAATTAATGTATTTATCTGTTTTCTGTTTTTTTCTGTACTGAATCATACGTTTCCTTGGCGGTTCATTTTTACGCTTCCGAAGATTTTAAAATATAAGCGTTATATATATATATATATATATATATATATATATATATATATATATATATATATATATATATATATATATATATATATATATATATATATATATATATATATATATATATATATATATATATATATATATATATATATATATATATATATATATATATGTGTGTGTCTTCTTGGGTTGATACACAGGCGACAGTAGTCTTGATGTGCTCAGCCATTTAAGAGAGATGAAGAACTGATTTAAACTCTGCTATACGTAATCGTGACGAATTTTGGCTCTATACTTGGAAATAGAAATAAGTCCATATAGGTACACTTTGATTGTTGAGTATTAAGTGTAGATCAAAGGGATACATACATACGTATGTATTCCCTTTAAAATCTTGGGAAGCATAAAACTGAAGAGCCAAGGAGATGTATTATATATATATATATATATATATATATATATATATATATATATATATATATATATATATATATATATATAATATATATATATATATATATATATATATATATATATATATATATATATATATATATATATATATATATATAAAACAACACATACATACATATGGAACACTGTCCCTAATTTACACCTGACCTTCTTGACATTCTAATCTGCTGCCACAAATTACCCATCAATATCGTCTTCAGGATACACTTACACCTAAAGTGCGTGCTTTTGCCTTTATGGGTTGGACATGAGTAAAAGTAGGCTTCATACAACCAGCCAACAAAAGAAGACAAGAATCTAATTCGGCTGTACAACGAATATTCCTGCTTTACTAATTGTTCGAATGAGTTCTCTAGAAATAACCTAGTGCCACAAAGAAAGGGGCAGCCAAACGACCTCTTAGGAATTGTTTACCTTCGCATGAGAATCGACCATAATTTAGGTGTCGTTCTTCAGACTGACAGAACTTATTCGCTTCCTTTCCTAATGAATGATGAACGAACACGCCAGTGGAAAAGGTCCGGTACAAGTCCGTCTATTTCGAATGCTACGAATAATGGAAAAGATAGTTCGTCCGTTTCAAGGTTGGTATGAGACAGCCTTTGATCTTATCCGTAAAAGTTTTGAGAAATATTACCATACAGGAATGGAGTGGATTATAGGGTTTAGGACAAAGGTCAGGCGCTGTGACCCATGAGGTTATTCAGAGCTGGAAGAAAAATTAGGAGTAGGTGGGTTTGAAAGGTGTAACAGGAGGAAAACCTCGCAATTGCACTATGAAAATTGTTGGCAGAGGGTGGACAGAGAATATGAATGGAGGTACAGTGAAAGGAATGACAGTGGTTGCAGCTAGGGGCCGAAAGGACGCTACAATGAACCTTCAGAATGCCTACAGTGCACCCTGTGAGGTGCACTGACGGCACTAGCCTCTACGGGATGTGTATGGTCCTAATGGTAATAGCACAAAACGTGGCAACGGCAAAATCGGGTATCTTTTGATGTTTCCACTTTGTTTCATAGATTAATTCTGGTTTCCACAACGTTCTTTTAACTGCGCGTCAACGACAGACGTGGCAACAACTTTCTATAAATAATTCCATTTCAGTCCTCTGTGAAGAACCCCATTACGCTGCTTGGTACAGTCGATCGACTGGCCACTCGTCCATTGATTAGTAATCTTATCCAGGGCTTCGATAAGAGTGGATGAATCAGTCATTCATCATGTAGGTTTTGCTGCAGCATTTGAAGAAATGTGCAAAGATCGTTTATGCTGCTTTATTACAGTTTGAAATGACGTTTAGAAAATAAAAGGTGGTATTCTGCATGTTTTTTTATTTGTTCTTTTCTGTGTTTCAAGGTTTTATGGGATACTTCAGTGTTTAAGTTGACATATCTACATGATTATCTTTTAAGATTCCGAAGACAATCTGAGACTCATCTTACTGGTGATTTTGAAATAAACTAAAAAAGACATAGGTGCACACACACGCACATACATACATACATATATATATATATATATATATATATATATATATATATATATATATATATGATAATATGAATTATTCCCTTACACTATTACTAAGCTTCCGTTGTGGTAGCTTTGCTTCCACTGTTCTAGAATCTATTTGATGAATGCACATGATATCTAAATGTTCGTGTCCGTTGTCGTAACGGTCATTTAGAGGTTGCACTTAATAGCCAATCATTTTCCTGTTTCTTTTGCAGGATTATCATGGCACCGGATCCAATGCGAATGCGTTAACAAAGCAAGTGACCAATCTCTAGGAAAACAAGTACTTCCCGATGGAAAAGTCCTGTGGTGGTGTACAGACCCAACCCAATTTCTGAACGCGACGAATCGAGTCCATGTGTCCTCTTGTTCTGACAAAGATGAGATCGATAGCAGCCAAATCTGTGGTCGTAAGTATTATGATTTTGGAAGAGTAGTAGCCTGCACTTCATAAAATGGATTGAGGTCAAGTTTATCACCCTTCGTAGACATGACAACAATGTGTCAGCGCACTTGCGCCACTTCAGTTTTGAATGCATTATCATACTTCTTGAATAATAAGGCACTTTTGTCTGAACAACTTTTCCATCACCTTGACCTATTACTTTGTCTGTCCATCCCCTTTTTCTTTCTCCTACTTTATAAAATGATCATCTTTTTCAACAAACACGCCCACCATTTCTTCAACTTGACTAAACCACCTACGCAAAGTCTTTTTGCTTTGTTGGTTACGACAGTAAACTCTTATTGCAAGGTGTAGAAAGTTACAGACTGAACTTGGTAATAAATCAATTTAGAGCTCAGGTTCATCTTTAACATTTCTGGTTTATTTTACTGAAATCCTTTCATTGAGGAGTGCTTATTTTACTTATTGTACATCACAAAATTTGTAAAGTTCTCATTTTTGGTAACATTTTAAAAGTTCAAATTTATCAATAAACTGATTAATAATTTGCATTTTCACCTGCAATCACGTAACCGATTTCTTTGCCACATCATTTACTGTTTGAGCGCACCATTATTTCAATGAAAACTCCCTGTTTCTTTCATCTCTTGAATAATATCGAGTCGATTACAGACAAAATCTAAATAAAAATGTATTAAATTACCATTCATTCATTCATTCATTCGAACTTACTTTTTTTTTTGGCCAGCAGAAATGTGCTTGGTAAATTACATGTCCCTAGTGCTGCTCTAGGTCACTACATGCCAGATACAGTTCTATCATTTCATATCTTAACTTTTCCCCAAACTGTTCTGTAATTAATTCTTGAATTGAAATTTTTATGTCGCTTACCTCTTGTCAATTCCTGTTGTCTGTTTTCTTTTCGAGTCAAAATCCTCTCTTACACCATAACAGATATACTAAAAGGAATGCTTAAAGAGCTGTATAACATTTTTTACTGATTAACCGTGACTCCCTTCCCTTTTAAATCTTCAAGTCTCTTTTTTTCTATCCAGTACAATGAACAACCCAAGAATACTTGCTCTATTACCACAAGGCTACATTTGCTTCCCCACAGTAGAAAGTTTTTACCTAAAGTGACCACTTAATTAATATAACGTTAAATCTTCATAACTCGCATTCTTTTCCTTCCACTACCTCAGTCCCTTGGATATCTCTGCATGATGTCCCTTCTGCTATGAAACTGCATTTCGCCTCCCTCCACTTACTATACCTCTCCATTTCATCATCTTAATGGACATGTCTACTTACTCTCTATGTTCTCATCAACACAAGCACTCCTTGATGACACGATTTATTTTTTCTTTTTTGGTATCGTTAACCTTTGCCAAGTCTATCCATCACCTGCCTATTTTCTACTCACTCTTCTGTATTACATATATAGTCGTAATCTGAATCAGTCCGCTGTGAAATGTTTCTGACTTCATTTTGGCCTCAACCTGATCAAAGTTCCTGGCTCCTCGACGCTCCCTTTACAGCTCCAAACCATGGATACACATTAGAGTTAGTAACTATAGAAAGTTCATCATTATTAGCCCTGATAGCATTATATATTCACTACACAGTACGTTTCTGACATGACTGAATATACCTCATTCATGTTTTTCCTCACTACTGAATCCATGAACTTAGTAGTAGTTGGGATCTTGCTAAATACCTCTTTTGGTTGTCTGTAAAACCAGTACCCTCAAATCTTGGTTTTGTTTGTTTGTTTGTATGGTGTTTTCACGTTGCATGGTATATGCCACTGCCTCTAAAGCGTGGCTGTCCACTCTCTTGGCTTTAAACTCCCTCGCTCATTTATTATCTATTAATTTATCTACCTATTCATGGGCTTCTCACTATATTATCTGTCATCAGTTGCATGTAAAGCTACGTTCATCATTTGTTCTGAATATAGCCATATTTACTGTTACTTAATAATTAATGCATACTCGTTTATTTTCTTGGATACTTGTTTTATGCATAATAATCTATTGCATTTGTTATATACAATATTAGTCCATTTCCTTTCCTTTTCACTTTTGGTCATATTACTCTTTGAAGGCTTTTTATGAGTTGTCACCCATCTGTCTTTCACCAAAAGAATGTATGTTCCTTACGCATAATAATAATAATAATAATAATAATAATAATAATAATAATAATAATAATAATAATAATAATAATAATAATAATAATAATAAGGTGAAGGAAATTAATACAGAGAACTGAAAGGAAAACAATAAATTTTGCCAAAAAGAGGTTGATTATAATTGCCATCCTCCTCTTGCGTGAGTAGTGCAAGCCTTTAAATGTGACCAAATCCCAAAGTGCTGTTATCAAAGCACTGGAAACACAAAGGGCTCTTAAAGTACGAAAACCTTTTAGTAGATAAGTGGAAAGTGCACATGGAATTAAGAGATTCGACAATGCTCCTAAAATCTTATGAAAGAGCTCACATAGATCCTTGAATTCACGCTTGGTAATAACAATGGCTTACTGGAAAAGAATGCTTTTACCCGGCGAATGTGATCTTGACTAATCACCGCGAGATTGACTGCATTCTTCAAATCATCCGAGCTTTCGTTCGTATACGTGCATACATATCCTCACTAAATCACTCCGTTCGCTAGCAAGACTTGTTTTGACTCTTTGCAGGTTGCTCCAGATTATTTGATTTTAAATATTTGTTCATTCATTTTTGCAAATTTCTTCAAATTTTTTGAGGATTACGGATGTTAACCCTTTGCCGGTTGCACCAGACTAATGTTATATCATAATAATAAAATAATAATAATAATAATAATAATAATAATAATAATAATAATAATAATACATATTATTGAAAGATAGTGCTGCATCAGCTGCATCTAATATGAAACAGTCTTCTTTATTTTTATAATAACAGTTTTCTCTCTGCTACTGCAACTAGCGAGTATCGCGCCAATATGATTCATCAGGAGGAGTCAATTTCAGGGATATTATTGCATTAGATTTCATTACAGAAAGTAAGTAAATCAAATATGGAGTGTATAGTCCGTAGGGTTTTATACACTCTTATAGGTATAAATTAATGTTCGGTGTAATCAAATTCTTGTAGTGGCCAATGTTTCTCTCGGTATCATCCCAGCATGGTCACGGCAGTGGGTCGGAGTAGAGACTGTAGATGCTGTCTTAGTAGTAGTAGTAGTTATAGATTCAGTCGTCTGGAACGGGCTCTTGCTTTTCAGCAGCCCATAACTGGTGATTGATGTTGTATTCTTTTATGCAACACACCATTCGGCTCAATTTAACAACTGGACCAGAAATTAAAATAAGTAGTGGGAGATCAAGTGTTATAGGAGAGCGTGGGAAGGAAAGATAAAAATTTGGATTAGAGGAAAAGGCTGTGAATGTGGTAAATGTTGGTGATGTGGTGAATGGATGATATTTTGCTTATCTCTGGATGGCTGTATGCCATTTAGGTATTGCTCATTTGAGAATGGCTTAGTTGGGATGTTGCTCTTCTCTGTGCCGCTCGAAGAGATATCTGGAGAAGAGGAAAACAGAAGGATGGGATTATTTGGTGAGGCAGCTGGTATTCGAGTTGAACAGCAGGTGCTTGAGTTTGAAAGTTTAGATGAGGTGAGGTTCAATGCAGCTTAGCAGAGTCTCTCTGTTGATAGGTATCCCTGTTAGAAGTTCGAAGAGAATGATGATCCCTTCAAATGTAAGTGTTACTGAGAATTCACTAACTGATTTGGGAACTTGGCTGGCACTCAGCTATCAAAAGAGGAAAGAGAAGGGTGTGAGGGATAAGTCTAGGAAGAAGGACAGTCAACCTTAGAGGTTGATGGGGAGTTAGGATGAGAGGGAATGGAAGGGGCAGGTTTTGTTTCGGTTGGTACTGATTTGCAAGGAGCAGGTACTGACTTCCATAGCAGAGTTCACACACATATACAAGGCTGTATTTCTGGAAGGGGCGGGTAAAAGACCATAGCCTAAGTTCCCACAACTGTTAAATGAACTAAACATAACAGTCAAGACACCAACCCTACATCCTGCAGTTGTAATTCCTGCAAACTTTTTTTTTTATTTTCTGTAAAAGGAAGCTGATCAGATGGCTATTTGTCTGTCCGTCTCCACTTCTTCTGTCCGCCCTCAGATCTTAAAAACTACTGAGGATGTGTTGATCATCCACCCTCCAATCATCAAGCATTGCAAACTGCAGCCCTCTAGCCTCAGTGGTTTTTATTCTATATAAGGTTAAAGTTAGCCATGATCGTGAGTCTGGCACGGTTATAGGTGTCAACAACACAGGCCACCACCGGGCTGTGGCTGAAAGTTTCGTACAGCATTATACGCTGTACAGAAAACTCGATTGCGCTGAAATTCAACAGAGCAGCCGCCACCATCATGGCTAATGAGTGATTTCCAATTTTTTGTTCTAATAAACCTAGTGGGTCATGTAATACCTGTTTTTTGGGGGGGATTCTCAGGTATTGGTAGACCATTACTGAGATTAGCTTCTTGATTCAAGGATAAGCACAAGGTTATTTCTAAACATTTCAACAGACATATTGGAATTTTTATCAGGGAATGAATAATCATTGGAATAAAGAAAAGCAATAGATAATTATTCTTGAACATTCTGGCATCATATAATTTTGCAGTTTCTTATAACACATATATTATCAATCCTTGTTTGTCATAATGCTTTGCTGGAATTATATTTTGAATTCTGTTCTGCTAATCTTCATGATGGGCTACATCCTCCTCCCAAAGTAACTCCTCTTCATCATCGTGTTCATCTGCTTGATAATGGAATGACTGTACGAGGCATTTCCTACCTCACACCGGCAGTAATGTGTTCAGCAAATTACTACAGCATTCACTACTACATACTTTCCATCTGTGCTGCAACTGCAGCTCACATCTAAAAGGCTTTGGTGAGCTACTGGGAATACTCAGATAGCTGGGGTGATAGTGGAACCTTCAATATTCTAACCAAACTTTGCCATGTCTCAAACTTCTTCAGGTGATTCCTGTTGGTTTGCTGCTTTTCATAAGAGCATCTCATGGTGAGCATGAGTGCATGCAGCTGCAGGTTGGTGGAAGTGTCTTCAGTGGTGGTGGCTTTTTCCAGGATTGGAAAAAATAAACACGAGCATTATTCTTACAGCAATTAGTATGCATAAAATCTGTTGTACACTTTCTCTTGTCCACAGAGATAGGAGAAAAATCTTGCCCACAGAGATAGGAGAAAAATCTTGCCCACAGAGATAAGAAAAAAATTGTAGCCCTTCTGACATGATCAAAGAGAGTACCAGGCTGTCTAAGCACTTCATCATGTCCTGGAATATCTCCAGGAGCCTGATTGTAGAAAACTTCCCTTTTCAAAGGCGTATGAATCTGTACCGTTGCCTGATGATGCATGGAGACCCAAAAACTGCCTGCACTTTCTTGGGCCTAAATAATGAATTTTATTGATATCCATGATATCACCATTTCACCTTCCCGTTGGGATTTATGCCATGATTTTCAGTTCTGATGTCCAGTACACTAAGAGGACAACTATGTCAGTGTCATCAGTGGGGATGGAAATGGTCTTGGTGCTATCTGCTACAGACCTCATCATTTAACTTCAGATGGTAATGTCTGCCTCAGCATTGGTGACCGCCCAGTCCTGCTTATTGACAAGGTGGGTATTGTGTGGAAGAGTGTGGCTACACTGGATGTTGCTGAGTAAAGCTTATTTGTGGTACTGTGAAGAATGACTCCATGGAAGGGTGGTGTTTGAAGTAAGTTGAACTTTAGCTCTACCTCTTCTTGTCTGTGCATGATTTTTTGGACTGGGAACATCATTGGCATACCTAGTAAACAGAGCAAACTTCTTGGAAAAGAGGGGTACTGGGCAAGCTGAGTGCCTTAGCTTTCAACCAGGTCAACTGCAGTACCAGCCACTAAAATTATAACATGGAACTACAAGTGTCCAGTGTCAACCAGTCGGGAGCAAGTGCATTTGTGATAGACACTCCAAGACTTGACAAGTTCAACCTTCACACCCGTACTCAAGCAGCTATATTCATCAATAAGGGATGGAGGGACTGGACTAAGGTCAGACTGTAAAATGTCATATACTTCCATGCTGTGCTGCTAGCCCACAATTAATAACCGAATGAATAGTGTCTCAGATCATAGACAGCCTTTTCTTTCACATTCACTACCTTAATCAATACCTCCAATGACTGGACCTTCTTATTTTATTGCTTTGTGGAAGTCACTGCTCAAGAAAGCAGAAAATTCCTTGCTTTCTTCACTCCCAATAGCTACAACAGCAGGTACGTTAACTGTTCTTGATATTACACAGACCTTGATGCTGCTCATTGAAAGGGTGCATACACTTGTCAAGTTGTGCTGTAATCTTCTTCCAGTCACCCTCATCCAATTTTCTCCCTCCCTCTTGTGCTTGTCCTCGTAATGGTACCATTATGCTTCTCTACTCCATCTTCATGGTACATATCTTCCATGACAATGTCAAGGTGGGTCCATACACTGAAACTGTTGCCCTACATAGCCATTTGCTCATAGCTTGTTGCAATCCCCTATGCTTGTGGCAATGATCTGGACTGATGCAGTCATGAATATTTGTAACTCATCCTTGGCGTTACATGGGGTGAACAGGTATTTTCTCTCTTCAGCAGACATTTCAATTATTAGTATGACTACAATGCTTTAAGCTCATCCAACTAGTTCTTCACAATCTGAAGACAGAAAAAGGGTTGTACATTAAAATCAAAATTGGCAGTAAGAAGCAATGAATTTCCCCTGTTGCACAACCACATTTGCAAACTTGTGAATGAACCTCAGTCCATCCAAGCAATCAATATGACAATTGATCTAATTCACCTACACCATGTATCCCAAAAATAACTTCAGGAATGGCCTCAGCACCCCTGAAAACCCAGAAAATGAGGTATGACCAATTAGGATTACTAATGCCAAAATGATGGCAGCCGCTATCTTGGATTCTGAGAAATGCTCCATGCTACTGAAGTAGAAATCAAGATAACTTGAATTTCCTAAGACTGTAGAACATATTTCTGCAAAATAAAAGCTGCAGGCGTGAACAATGCAGGGCCAGCATTGTGGCAACTCCACTATGCATTTAAATGTCGTGAAACTGATCAAATGATTAACCCGTTTTACTCAGGGCCTGTCACTTCTGCCAGCCTAGTGACCCAGGAATCCTACACACACCCTTGGACTTAACATAAATTACACTCATCCTCTTTCTTTTTCTCTCTTTCAGCTGCAACCACACCAGGTACAGGTGACTGTGCGACAGCAAACTGGACAAAACCTGTAGACAGTGTGAGTGCGTCTACAGGACTTCCCAGTTATGTTAAATACTACACTTGCAGCGCAGGAAAGTCATGGATCTCGGGAATGAGTGGACGATTCACGCAGTGTATCAACGGCGAATGGACACATATATTTGATTATTGTTTTGAAGGTAACTTTGGGGATATAATGCCAATCTAAGAATATTCTTTTTATTCTATTTTGAAATCTGCAGCGATTTCAAGTGAATTTCACTTCAAGGATATTTTCTTGCACATATGATTAAGCCATTGCAGATTGATACTTTTAATATAGTCTTAGTTCTATTCTTTACCTATATAATCATCTTTGAATAGCGAAAGAGAATCGCTTTTGCATCAACTTTCATAATGTGATGTACATACTTTCGTTATTTCGATATTACTTCCTTATCCTTAGCCAGAATAGACGAAATCTGTATCAAGATGCAATGGATGAAAGGTTCATCAGATGCCAGATAGAGCAAGCACCCTCATTAAAGTTGTAGTAATAAGAGAAAATCCTTCCACTCACTGTCAGTTCTTTCGAGCACGGAAATACCTTTGACATCTAAATCATGACCAACAATATAGAGATTATCAGTTCTAACTATCATTACTATCTATACTTCCATTTTATTCAAGATATTTTAGTTTTTTATTGTTGTCTTCTTCCTTTCATACCTGATTTCAACTTCCAATGCAGACTTAGTAAATGACATGCAACTCAGGAGTCTACTGCTTTTTCCTGGTTTAAGTTCAGGATAATCCACTGCCTACAAAGAACGTTACTTCAAGATCGGTAACGTGAAAAAGTATTTTAAACTATAGATTTTGGTCACAAAAATAACCAATGCGGATAATAAAACTTTGGGTAAGGGATCGAACAGTAGTAAAATAATGATTAAATCATAAAAAATTATAACTAAATAAATTTTTCTCGACTTCCTTTGTTAACTCCCTTAAAAAAATGCAACACCCTGCCTTTATGTTTACAACTACAGTAAATGACCTGAAATTACTTAAAACAAGATGCTTTAAAATAAATATGCTAGAACGGAGCTACTTATTAAGTATATGCTCTATGAAATGTGTCATTGTGTATCATGAACGGAGGTACAGTAGTACGAATATAAGGGTTTGCAGCAAGGGGCCGAAGGGACGCTGCAATGAACCTTAAGTAGTGCCTACAGTGCACCGCGTGAGGTGCACTGATGGTACTAAACCCTCTCCCTCTCCCAATGAAAATCTCGTCTGGAAAGCTGTAGACTTGATAATTTCAAAGATGGACCAATATATTCTAATATTCTCTAAAATAAAAAATGAACCACATTTCTTTCTGAAGATAACCAGTGACAGAAGGGGCCAGCACTTGAAAACCCCAACCCCAGGTCTAGAAATAAGTAATGCCTACAGTGCACCGCATGAGTTGCACTGACAGCACTCCACCCCTCCTACGGGAGTTTGAATTTTTAGTGCTTCACTACAAGTGTCGTCTACGCTTTATGAAATGTGTACTCTCCGATTAAGTGACAATCAACTGCACGCTTATGCTTCGTATCTCATTGAATGTTTGACGACCAGTGGCGCATATTATTCAGTAGCTCTCTATTTATCTCTGAGAAGTAATTGGTATCACGAAATTGGAACACGCACGAGGCAGGTCAGTCTGCCAGAATTGGAACGATATCAATTTTGATAAGGTCATTCAAAAATTGATGATTTCAGGATTAGAATATCTCTATGAAATGAAATTTTAGTTTTAATTCTATGTACATTCTATTACAAAATGGCTTCTCTCCATGAACCCTCATTATATAGGCCAGTCAAATTAGTTAAAATAAATGAAAAAATTTACAATAAGCTGAAAATTGGTAAATGACTTCTCTAGACACTAAGAAATAACATATCAAAAGTCCCCATTAATCCACCCTGAGCTTCGTCCGCCATCTTGGAAAATGGCCGCCAAATTTAAGTTTTTTGCTATTTCCTTGAAACCGGTTGGTCTGACGAAAATTACTATGAAGTACATAATTAAAGAATATTAAGTCCTCTAAACCAATTACTCTGTGCATTTTTTCTCTACAAGTGATAGTTTTATAGATATACCAAATGTTTGTGAGTGCAGTATAAAATATTGGTAGTACTCTGCCCCACCACCCACGAGATAGAGGACGTAGGCGCGTTTTCTTTAATGTAGTATATCCTTGAGGGCTAATACACAAATATTTCTTCTCAATTCTCTGTCACCTGCTTAGTTCTTAGACTAGAAATTTGATCTCCTTGTCGATTTCCTTGGACGCTCCATTGCAGTAGGAGTAGATGGTAAAACACTTATTTCCTCTGTATGTGAATCACCAGGATTTTCATAGCTAATTTCCTGTTGTTTCTCGTAATGTATTTCTTCTTATTCATGGTCATTTATGTGCTGTTTCCCGTCAATATGTTCTTCGGGATGCTCAGTGTCACTGCCATTTGCATTGACTGTTGGAATTTCTGATTCATCCATTATTTTTCTTCATCAGATGGGATAGTAGAATCTGAACAGAAATCTTTGTGCTCGTGCACAATATCAAATGAAGTAACTTATTAGGCTCGAGTGGTAAAGTCGTGGTGACAGGTACCCAGACATTGGTTTCTCTTTTCCATCCTCACTGCTCGGGGAGTAATGGATTGCTATGTCAAGGTTGAACCTGGCTATATACACGAAGAAAATGTTGTTTTGAAGCTGCTGCTGTTGGGGAAGTCTTTCAATGAGTAGCTTTTCTCCTGTATCTGCCACTGATTTCTGTGTTAATGACCTGCTATTAAATACAGCTGCATGTTTTCTTAATTATTCTCTCTTCAGTAAAAGTCTAAGGCTCTGAGCAGTTTACGCTTTCCTTGTCCGAAGAAAGATGAAACCTTCTCAGTCACTTGCAGGATGAAGGAAAAGGATGTAATCTTTTAGTGAACCAAGGGAAGCTTGTAGATCAGAGAAAGTGTAATGTCTTGCAGGCACTTTCCTCCAAGACATTTACCACTGTACCACTCGCGCCTGATAAGTTACTTCATTTGATATTGTGCAGCGCACAAAGATTTCTGTTCGGATGTGCAGCTGTGTGAAAGGGAGCCAAAATGTTCTATTGTATGTGTGTCTTGTCGAGGGGTTACCTGCTCAGGCTCTACTACCCCATCTGATGAAGACAAAATAATGGATGAATCAGAAATTCCAACAATCGATACAAATGGTGGAAGAACATATTGACGGGAACCAGCACATAACTCACCATGAAATCAGAAGTACATCATATGAAACAATAGAAAATTAGCTATGGAAATCCTGGTGATTCATATACAGAGGAATTAAGTGTATTACCATCTACTTCTCCTGCAATGGAGCGTCTACGGAAATCGGCAAGATCAAATTTTTAGTCTAAAGGCGACCATACACGTACGCGACTGGCATGGGGTTTGTCCTGCCGGGATTAGTGCGCGCTCCAGTCCGCTTGGGTATTGCGAAGAAATAATTGTGTATTAGGCCTCAGGGATATGCCACATTAAAGAAAACGCGCCTACGTCCTCTATCTCGTGGGTGGTGTGGCAGAGTACTACCAATATTTTATACTGCTCTCATAAACATTTGATATATCTATAAAACTATCAGTTGTAGAGAAAAAATGCATAAAGTAATTGTTTTAGAGGATTTAATGTTCTTTAATTATGCGCTTCATAGTAATTTTCGTCAGACCAACCGGTTTCAAGGAAATAGCAAAAAACTGGAATTTGGCGGCCATTTTCTAAGATGGCGGACGAAGCTCAGGGTGGATTGATGGGGACTTTAGATATGTTATTTCTAAGTGTCTAGAGAAGTCATTTACCAATTTGCAGCTCATTATAAATGTTTTCATTTATTTGAATCAAATACGCTTAATATGACTGGACTAATAATAAGAATTATTGGTAGTATATTAAAGAAAGAAAAAACATTGATAACGATTTCTAACTACTGACGTCCTCACTGTAAACCTTGTCTTACTGAAATAAAAATTGACGGCAAATAAAAAAAAAAAACTTCTATGAATACTTTTATGTGGGGACTCACAACTTTGGAAAGGGGTTGACCAATCGAGAAATAAGTTAAAGTAAGTTATTGAATAAGTCAAGAGCTACCATTCTCGTATTGATCCGTGCTTGCAGTGCGTGGCACTAAAGCTTCTCCGCTTGACATCAAGAAATGGCGCTTGTGAAGTGGACAAGAGTGATAAATGCCATGTCGTCTGCGCTCACCTAGAATATCAATTTTCTAA
>NC_087209.1:76798198-76803198 GCF_015104395.2 Macrobrachium nipponense
AAAAAAAAAAAAAAAAAAAAAAAAAAAAAAAAAAAAAAAAAATGCGGTTTTTGGGCTCCACCTCCATGTATATAAATGTACTTAAAAGATAGGAATATAGAATTTAGACCAAAGCCCAAGCGCATATTCGTATGAGGTCATTCAGCGCTGGTAGGGAAATTGAGAATAAAAAGGCTTGAAAGGTGTAACTGAAGGTAAACCTCGCAGTTGCACGATGAAACAATTGTTATGAGAAGATGAAAAGTAAGATTTCAGAAAGAGAATATGAACGGAGGTACAGTGAAAGGAATGAAAGGGGTTGCAGCTAGGGGCCGAAGGGACTCTGCAAAGTACCTTAAGTAATGCTTACAGTGCACTGTGTGAGGTGCAATGACGGCACTACCCTCTTACGGGGATAAATCTACTTAAAATACTCGTCTTCACGGGGTCATAGTTCTTCACGGGGCCATAGTTCTTCACGGGGTCATAGTTCTTCACGGGGTCATAGTTCTTCACGGGGCCATAGTTCTTCACGGGGTCATAGTTCTTCACGGGGCCATAGTTCTTCACGGGGTCATAGTTCTTCACGGGGCCATAGTTCTTCACGGGGCCATAGTTCTTCACGGGGCCATAGTTCTTCACGGGGTCATAGTTCTTCACGGGGTCAGAGTTCTTCACGGGGTCATAGTTCTTCACGGGGTCATAGTTCTTCACGGGTCATAGTTCTTCACGGGGTCATAGTTCTTCACGGGGTCATAGTTCTTCACGGGTTCATAGTTCTTCACGGGGTCATAGTTCTTCACGGGGTCATAGTTTTCTTCACGGTCCCCCCTAATTTCTTCACGGGCCATAGGGGTGTCTTTTCACGGGGTCATAGTTCTTCACGGGGCCATAGTTCTTCACGGGGCCATAGTTCTTCACGGGGCCATAGTTCTGAGTCTGGGAATCTATAAATCGATATTTTGACGCTGGAAGAGAAAACCTGTCAGTCTTTGATGCATCACATGAAATTTATCACGAAAAGTCACAAGTGTCGACCAAATGTAAAAGGATAAAAGTGCTACCATTTGGGAAGAGTTGATGGACACACAAACCTTCTCAAATGTCTATGTATATTGCCATTTTAATTCTCATGAATTTCATCTTCTATCTTCCTGGGTGCAGAGTACGTGGATTTCTCTTGCAACATAGTTTTTTTTTTCTCAACTGCAATAGCATTACGGTGTTTCATCAATGAAAGGTTGCTGACTCTACGAAGAACTAACCTGGTGACAAACCTACATACAATTAACAGAGAGCATTATCTATATTAACCTTACATAAACTTATAATTCTTATGTTTTTCCCTGAATTGCAGGTGTGGTGTAATCTGTCAAGCAATCACAATTATAACGGCTGGACTATAATTCTTAAGTATGGCCTGGACGCCGTGGGCGGGCCACTGACTTCGGAAGGCGGTGGTGATCCTGGCCCTACGGACCCGAAGGAAAACTATTTCATCGGTAATGTTTTATCTCACACTGTTCCTCTTAATGTATCCCATTTCCCCTAATGAAATACTGATGATTCAATTACTCTGTATATAACAACAATGAGTTGTAGTATAAAGGCTTTATTCCTGCCTCCTCTACTTCACACACCTTAATCCTCTCTTCGTTAGGGACTTATTTCATAAATCGTTTTGACAGATGTTTTACAGACGGATGTCCTTCCTGACTCCAACCTTTCTTTACTTTTCCGGGCATGGGATTGGCACATTGTTTATTTGCCTCCCCCCCCACCCCCCACCCCCACCCCCAACCCCTCCCAAGTGGCTACGTTCGGTAATAAGGCCGTCTTCCTACCAACTCATCATAAATCAGTATGCATTTGTTTACCGCATTTTCAAAGCGAGAGAAACTATTGAAGGGGTCTGTGTCTTATATGTTGTCTGACAAACGGAGCATATTTTACCATCCTTAGCCTACAAAAGGTTATTGTTTTTCGAAACATACTAAGCCGCTCGCTCTATTAGGTTTGCAACATTTCTGTTTGTATTGCCTACATAAACAAATATGAATATTGTATATGCAATATATATATATAATATAATATATAACAATTATATATATTATAATAATATATATATCATATATATATATATATATATATATATGTATATGTCTATATATATATATATATATATATATATATATATATATATATATAATATATATATATATATATATATATATATATATATATATAGAGAGACGAGAGAAGGGGAGGACATGAGAACAGAGAGAGAGAGAGAGAGAGAGAGAGAAAAGCATACTCCTTTTCATTATATCTTTATCTAACAGATGAATGCAGTCACGTGTTAAAAAAAATGAAGGTGACATAACAGTTTATTGAAAAGGCGCCGTTAAGGAATTGTGCACCAATTATCCTCTTCGCGATGACAGGTGTGAGCTGAAGCTTGAAACCAAAGCTAATAAATAAATATTATTTATACACTCGTGTAGTATTTAAAGCAAGATGATAGCACTACCTTCCACACCTACATAAGAACTGCAGTTTGTATACAAATGTTGGAATTATCTTGGAGGGATGAAATTACTGGGCTATGACAGAGTGTGTACATGATGAGAAAAACAGGATCTTTGACCTACAAATGCTACTTAACCAGACCTACAATAGTGGAAAATCAACTTTTTTTCCCCCAATCTGAAATCTGGAGATGTAACAAAATACAAATGATGAAGAACGACAATGGTATTTCTTTCAGACTACACACAGCATCTGAGGCAGCTACTAACAGCTGGCTGAGACTCCAATGCAGATTTTTATACAACCAGTATAGATAGCAGCTACTGGCTATGATCAGACAACTTTTGTCTGGAAACCGTGAGACCTACTGAGGACTATCGCAATGAATTTATAAAAAATGATGGGAAGCGACAGATGAGGAGATTGATGTAATGTAAAAAGAGATTGATTACATGATATTAGTTATGACTCTCTTGTCTGTCATCTTGACTTCACTTGAGCAATTACCCTGAAGAAGGTTGTCATAATCTTTAAGTCTGCGTACTTATACAAGTTTTTCTCATCGACGATAATACATAGGCAATCATTGGTCATAACGACTACATGTTACGTGTAGTATACATAATAAACCGTCTTCTCATTCAAATATCAGTGACGTATGGAACTTCCACAAGGTATTTCTGTAAAGAGCAGTTACCAAACTGCACTCATATATGTACTACTTCCCACACGATCACAGGAGGAGATTCGTAACGAAAAGGATAGTGTTCATTTTAATCATTACTATGCTTTGGAATCTGTACGAATTATTGGATTTTTTAAATGATTGTAGATTTTAGTTTCTAAAATCAAATATTTGGTGCAAATCATACTCGTTAATCAAGAATCTAAAGATATCTCCCTATAAAACAAAGTAGCTAACTTTATTTTTGGCAAATATGAGAATACAAATCATGTTAATTACACGTCTACCACTAAATATTTCATAACTATCACAAAACGTTTGAAAAAAATAACACCTCCCACCTTACCCAGAAGAACCTTATCGCTATACCAGCTATCTTCGTCATATTAATCACTTATCGACCTTTAGAAGTCATCTATCTTACTGGCTGAATAATCCTGTGAAGTTACTTGATGAGCATTTGAATTTATTCAGAAAATTCAATTATTAGAAACAGTGACACATTTAATAGATCATCTATCAGATCTGGCCGACTAACAAGAGGCATTTTATTCTCATAGGTATTGAAGCGCTGTCAGATCTCAGTCATCAAGTCCGAAGAAATGACACCAGACGTCTTGTGTTTACGGTAAGTGTTTCAGCATTTTGATATTTTATACTTAAGCCCTTCTCAACTACCTGGACTTAAAAGGCATCGGGAATGTCACTAGTCATTTCAGCGACCTTGAAAACTATGGATTAAACACTAATATATGTAATTTTCTGTTATTTTTCCATGTTGCCCCTTCCCACACTCATCCCCTTTGGTGTCTTAATCAGCTCCAAAGTATACTTTTCCAGATAGTAAGTCATATGTGTACTGAAATGAGTTAATTTATTTCCTAGGTCTACGGGCAGAACCAGAAACATTTCAGGGAAGCTCCTTCCCACCATTAAGTTTGGATGAAATTGCTCAATGCTGAGGGAGCTATGCAGGAACATACGCACGTACACGCAAATACTTACATACATCTATAATATATTAGATATATAATAGATTATATAATATATATAATAATTATATATATATCTATATATATATATGTATGTTTTTTTCTAAATATATAGTAATATATATAATTTATACATATGCTTGTATAGAGGATCATGTCAGGATTAACGAACCCACTGTTTTCAAGGCAATATTATACACTTTGATTTATATATATAATATGTATGTTACATATATATATATATATATATATATATATATATATATATATATATATATATATATAATAACCACCAGATCATGAGATATATAAAGAAAATTAGACTGATTCGCGAAATTATCATAATTTTCTGCAAAATTTGAGTCGCATGATCATATAAACCAGACGTCGTTGTCAAATTCGCACCAAGTTTAACATCGGATAAGAACTTTCATTAACCCGGATTTCTGAGAGGAAGATGCAAATTATCATTAACTTCCCTATTTTTTTTTTAAAACAAAATCCAATATGGCAACCCCGTCATGCGCTCTACATCATAAAAATTTACGAAATATTAACTTCATTCGGTATTACCAGGTGAGGTTTCATAAATACATGTTTTCCTTCTGGTTGATAACAGCATCGGTGATATAAATAGTTAATACAATATTATAACAACACCAATTTAAACAAAATCAATAGTGCTACAAGCTAATAACGACACGTACCACATATCCTAAATGTCAGAATGAATCGCTAAACACAGAACGAACGCCTCAGTGGCGTGGTTGGTATGGTGTTTGCGTTCCACCTCGGTGGTCGCGGGTTCGATTCTC
>NC_087209.1:76808198-76833198 GCF_015104395.2 Macrobrachium nipponense
TACTTTTGAAAGACTATAGTGGGCTTATAAAGCATTCCTGCCGATGAAAGACTTCATATTCAAATCTCCCTGTTTCGTTTTATTAACGGATGACTTTTCGAATGTGAGAACCTTAAGTTCAAAGAAGACAGTTATGTTAGAAGCTTGTGCTCTTTGGCATGACACTGCCTAAATATCTGAGCTGTTTCCAAACTTCACGATACCACAATTTCTATGACCTTGCATTGTGCTTTTTTTTTTTTTTTTTTTTACCTACGGAGCATATATATATATATATATATATATATATATATATATATATATATATATATATATATATATATATATATATATATATTTTATTGTAAAACTAAACTATTCAAGTTTAACAAATACATGAACTGACCACGAGGCCCCTGCAACACACACGCAGACAAAGAGAAAAATCTTCCCCAAAATAACTTGAAAATCTCTCGACATCGGCCTCTAAAAGTCACAATTTCACATGAATCTTACTTCTGATTCTTCAGAGTCCATTTTGACCGAAAATCAATGAAGCCAAAACCTCGGATGGCAAAAATACAAAAGGATCAGAGGTGAACATTTCACTGACTATTTACAACAAAACCAGCTCTTGGCTCTGGGAGAAAGAGACAACTTTTCCATGGTCGAACGTCACTTCACATTGCTACTCAAAAACTCTACATTTGTAAATTCGCCCAAATTTTATTTTCAAGCATCAAAAAGAGAGTCCTTTGAATATTCACAACACTCCCTGTAAAAGATTTTTCTTGAACATATTTACAGATAAATGAGAACCATAAACTCTGTTGCTTGGACGAAGGATTGTCGGGAAAAACCGGGTTCAATTTTTGCGCGAGATTGTGCATGTTTTGCCTACCCGTGAAGAGGAAATGATTAAATTTCTTTTGTCTTTCCAGTTTCAACTTTTTACGAAGACTAATGAGACGTTTCACGCTACTAATGGATACGTTCTTGTTAGAAGAGGACCAACTTATACTCTAAATGTAGATTGGAACAACTACCATGGCCAACCAGGTAAGAGGCCTCTGCTTTTCATCAGAGAGAGAGAGAGAGAGAGAGAGAGAGAGAGAGAGAGAGAGAGAGAGAGAGAGGCTAATTTACAACAACCCCCTTTTCTCCATTTTGTAAGTTGTATGAAACTTTTCCTATGTTATTTGCGGTATATCTTCATATACTATAGTAGATTCCCATCACCCGTGCATCTGATGTCTAGGCCAGTCCCTTACGACGCCCTTGATTGGCTGTTGATAAGCCAATGACAGGGCTGGAAACTCAGTGTCTCTCTCGAGAGAGTTCACATAGGCAGGATGTATGTTCCAGCTCTCCTGAGGGATACGTCTTTTAAAAGTATCCCTCAGGAGAGGTGGAATATACATCCTGCCTATGTGAACTCTCGAGAGAGACTGAGAGTTTCCAGCCCTGTGATTGGCTTATCAACAGCCATTCAGGAACGTCATAAGGGACTGGCCTAGACATCAAATGCACGACTGATGTGAGTCTACTATAGTATGGCCACAAGGAGCCAAGCAACCTTGTCGCAAGAAATCTGAGGCATTCCTACCGAACTATGCACACACATTACAACAAGGTTATTACACGGAGAACTTGGTCTTTTGTACATACATATTCACACGCGCACATGCGCAAATATGCATATATATTATATATATACAATATACATATACTATATATATATATATATATATATATATATATATATAATATTATATATATTATATATATATATATATATATATATATATATATATATATATATTGTGATGGCTTGTTAACCACCACAATATATATATATATAATATATATATTATATATATATATTGTGATGGTTGTTGTTAACCACCACACAATACACTTATACAAATATCTGATAACTGTATTCACTTAACAGGATACGAAATTCACAAGGTGTGAAGTCATACCAGAACCTTAAACCACAGAGTGCAAAATCAATTCAGGGGTGAAAATAACACTTGAGAAAAATCACTTAAATTTAATACATAACTCGTTAGGCAGAAATTACACCTGAACCTCTATAATACAAAAATATATGAATAACACTCACTCTTAAATAACCGCTAAACAAATTCCAAACACCCAACTAATAAAAGAAACCAACACATCCAAACACAAAAAGGAGGGGGTCCAGAAAGGAGGAGAAAGGCAAAAAGAAAGAATACCCTAACCAATACACACTAATATTCCTAACAACTTCTCCATATGTTTTAAACTTAATTTTCCTCTTGAAAGGCAAGATACACCTCCACGTCTGGAGGACAAATCAGAGAGTGATTATCAGATGCTAATCCAATCACAGCGCTGAAACCAAATTAATATCACAAGGTTGCTGGCCAGTATCAAACTGTCCACTGAAGACGACAGCAGAGGAAAATTTGCCATGAGCTTTAATGAGTATAAATATTCTACCTTGGGACAGAGAGGTCCCCTTGGCTTCATAACTGAACCAAAGGCGTAGAAGGACAAATCCTGAAGCTGCAGACTGGGAAATCCAAAGGTATATAGGGTGTAAATAATCTTCAGTCTATGTACATGTGCAGAGGCCAAAAATCAGTACCAACGATCAGTTCGAATAGCGCCCAAGGCAAGGTCCAGGAAACAACTGGCTCATGTAACCATCGAAGACTTCCATATCCCCACTGGTCAGAAAATAGGATTAGCAAAGCATACAACAAGTCAAACATCGGAGAGGATAAAACTAGCAATTACCATTCTTAACTAATTAAGTTTAAAAATAATGCAATACATTATTAAAAATAATCTAATACATATTCATCTATCGTTAACTGGCAACAAAATACAATATATATATATATATATATATATATAGATATATATATATATATATATATATATATATATAATATATATATATATATATATATATATATCATATATATATAATATATATATATATATATATATATATATATATATATATATATATATATATATATATATATATAATGTGTGTGTGTATTTGTCATGACTGAAATTACCTCAAACTTCTTGATTTCTTCACACTGTTTAGATAAGCCGGTCACAACAAAGCCTAAGATCCGAATGAAAGAAACAAATGGAAATATTCTGACGCCCTTGGCAGAATTCGAACCCGCAATAATGAAAATTATATCAGCATGGTTCTCATAGTATTATGGTAACCACGAGTGACAATATTAGCTTTACCACAGGTAAAAGATGCAAATGAAAGCAATTCAAGTCCAACCTATATATTCTTGATCCCATTCTGCACCAGATGTAGATTGCCCCAAAGTAAAGGAGAAAGATCGTATACCCTTCGTTCGCCGTCTCATTTTTTCTCTCCGCCATAAACTTGTATATCACGACTTAGTTCCTGTTTCAGTTGGGTGGGAGGTGTTCAGAGGTTCACACCTGATCTCTTATTCCCCTTTGACACCTTGGGAAAAGACCCCGTGCTGGCAAAAAGAAAAAAAGCCAACTTAATCTAAATGATCATACTAACAATCTTCTAGTAACAGAAGTTTTACAAATAAACAAATACACGGACACATTTATATATACACAAACACACATACATATATATTTATATACATATATAGACATATACGTATATATATGTTTGTGTGTGTGTATGTTTGTGCGTTTGGAAATCAATGTATCCATATCTGATTTCTGTTTTCAGGTAATGCCTTCGTTTACAGCAGAAATGAGAATTATAGCACTGATGATCAGTTCTGGTGGAATACGACGTCCGGTGCTGGTGTAAGTAGAGACGAGATTAATTTGTTTATTTGTAAAATTTCATTGTTGTGTGTGAGAGAGAGAGAGAGGTAATATTTGTAATTAAGTCAGCACTTATCCATGAAAGATTCACAGCTTTCATTGCCTTGTAGTAGCTATTTTGATTACTAGATGAATCCTTTGTACGAATCGTTATCACTTCTCAGTGTTAACAGTTGCAATGGATTGACAATCAACTGCACCTCAGCTCATGCAGTGTATTTACTTGTGTGTAAGGTTCTCACTGATAAACCAGTAAATCATATGATATTTTAAGGATAATGGGAAAGGGCTAGTGATCAAAAAGTGAAAGAAACTGACGGACTTCGATGACAAGAGGGGAAATGTACTGTCCCAGAGGCGTTTCCATTAACGTCTTTAAACTCGTAACCATTTGAACTAGCTTAGGGAAGTATATGCTAGAATCTTTTGTTAAGATGATCGTGAGTTTTACAACGCACTCGCTGAATAGAATGAAAAAGAAGCAAGTGGGTCTAAACATTGGGAAATGGACTGCAATTTGGAGCAGATATCAGCTTATAGCTAGAATAAATTTAAACCTGAACGGTGTCCTGAAGTTAATCATATTGAAAGGAAAAATGTAGCATATGTTTGGGAGCAATATGATTCCTGTTCGTTTTCCATTAATTTTAAACCTAAAACAGCTCATGGGTTGTCACCTTGGAAACAAGACCTTTTTTTTTTCTTTTTCTATTCTCATTATTGAAGTTTTAAATGCAGTTTGCCTTTATTTTTTAAAATTACTACGTTGCGGTGTCTGATGCAATCATTTTTTTCAGGAATTTAGGGTTGTAATTTACGAATCTGATTACTTCACACAAAACATATTCAGTTTGATATCAACTGTGACATATCATTTACTTGATATTTGAAGCATTGGTATAAACAAAGCCTAAGCAGATATTAATTATGGTGTACAAGGGAAAGCTAACGGAGGTACTGACACAAAACGAAATCTATATATATATATTATATATATATATATATATATATATATATATATATATATATATATATATATATGTATATATATATATATATATATATATATATATATATATATATATATATATATATATATATATACTATATATATATATATATATATATATATATATATAGATATATATATATTATATAATCGAAAATGGAACCTGTTGGAGACCATCTTCATCGAAGGGATGTCAACAAGGAATTTAAATCTCCACCCAGGATTATACCTTGATCCTCTTTCCTTATCTCTTTTGCTTAAAGGACTTGCCGCCCAGGTTAATAAACTGTAACCCCGCCCCTTCTTTCTGTTTTTGTATATAAATGCCTGTCAACTTCTTTTATATTCAGTGTGAACTTGAAAATGTAGAATATTCTACGAAAGTACTTGTCCCAAGTCCCTGTTTCACTTTACTTTCTACGGTGGATTTAAAGATTATATATATATATATATATATATATATAATATATATATATATATATATATATAGATATATATATATACATATATATATATATATATATAATATATATATATTATATATATATATATATATATATACATATTATATATATATATATATCTATACTATATATAATATATATTATATATATATATATATATATATATATATATATATATATATATATATATATATATCTATATATATATATATATATATATATATATATATATATATATCGAGCTACAAAATGTCCTTTAATATCTAATTCGCTCTACCTCGGAATTATTATATTTTCATATATGGAAACCGAAGGGGACTTTTTTTATTTTTATTTTAGTTGATAATTATTTCGTCCTAAAAAATTCCCTTTCGGTTTAGATGTATGAAAATATATAAATTCCGAGGTAGAGCTAATTAGATATTAAAGGACATTTGTAGCTCGAATAATTTATATGAATCATGGTGATGTGATAATTATTCATATATTATATTATTATATATATATATATATATATATATATATATGTATATGTATATATATATTACATATATATATATATATATTAACTATTATTTGCTATGAATTATCAGAATTTCTGTCATAAGTCAAATCTATTTACAGTTCAACATTACAAGTACCGAATTATCGTGGGGCACACTCTCGGGAGATAAAAAGAACTTATCATTTGTTGTGGTCGCTGCTCGTCCGTGGGAATTCGACAAAGGTAACGAGTGATATTTGTATATTTATATCATTTGTACATAATGAACTTGTGCTGATGAACATCAGGGAAACTAGACAATTACGTATTTATTCTTCTAAAGTTTCTAAAAGAATCTTAGATGAGTTTTTTTATGTGTTTTTTTTTTTTTTTTTTTTTTTTTTGTCAGTTGAAGCAAAATAGCAGTAGGAGAATATCAAGAGAAAGTTATTCAGGACTAAATTCGTGATTGACTTACGGTACACACAAATAAAGATGGGTTCCTTCCGTTTTGAGATGTCATTCAACTTTATAGTGAAATCATCCCTACAATTCACTGACTTATTAAATTTCTCTACAAATCACAGAGTTGTCGTGTCCCCCTGTGATAGCGTATTACGAGTCCTGGTCGTGGCTCATGCAAGCAGACTTGCCTTTTGAACGAACAGAGGGATCCAATGTAACCTACGAGTGTACTCGTCCGATGTACATGGAGGGTAGGGCGGATACCCCGAAAGAGAACAAGACCTATAATGGGACATCTACTTGTGTGAAAAACTCCAGTGGTGTCTTCGACTGGAGTTTCAGACCGAGATTTCCTTGTACAAGTGAGTTACCGCATCTCTTCCTTTTCTTTTACCTTCCACGTTTTAGTCATGTTTCTAAGTACATTATGAATTATGCATTCTTGGAAGTGTTAACGTATACTAACAACTCTGGTCTTTCCTGCAATCATATTTTCTGTAAATATGATTACGGAGTTATCTCTGAGGAAAAAGTCAGTTTTTAAGTGAACTTTTTCTTATATGGACTGTGATATTAAGATTACTGAATGAAGAAGAGGGTAATGATCGTCTGTTCTTATTGGTCATTGGTATGGGACGAATTAATTCATGATTTCACAATTCCTAAAATCGAAGTGCCTGCCTCAGATGATCGAGGAAATCTAAAGAACTCTCCGTAAAACATTGTGAATCAAAACTGATGTTAATCGATACCTTAGGATGGCGCTGAAGAGAGTAAAATCTCAGCAGAAGAGACGAGTTTCCTATAAACAAGACGTTTGTCAGAAATACAGCGAAGGTATGTTTATGTAAATATGAGCATAATATTTCAAGCAAACTCTAGGAGAAAGCTGCCTAATTGTACTTGTTTAATTACATCCATTTGCTTTAGGAAACCTAACATAGACAAAGAATAAGAAAATCAGGAATAAGAGAACTGTCCAGGAGCTTCCCGAAAGTAAATTTCATGGATGGACCCACATTCATGACAGCACTTATGTGGAAAGAGTGCTGGCGCCAGGCCGGATACTGATACCATATGAGGAGCAGTTAATTGCCAACTTTGAAAATGGGATTAGAGGAAGTTAAGAGAGCATAACAAAATATGTTATTAGCGAGATATTAATCACAGACAGCCTTATTCCGCGTGAAATGGCCTCAGATTCAGCAGCTGGAGAAATTTGAAAGAAGGAACCGACTTTGCATGTGACCATTGACTCCCTCAGGCAAGGTGACATTATGAACAACTCAGTGGTGATCTTTCATTATTCATTCATCTTTGTTCACTTTTATTCATTTGAGTATGATGCCCAGTGTACGATGTGTTATTTACTTCTTTTACCTTTCAACTGGTGACCAACATACCTCCAGTTTTCAGTGCCGTTGCAGTAAGATTGAGTGATTTTTTGTAGGTTTCAATAATGTTTATGTTCTGCTAATTCTTTCAATGCGTGGTTGGTTGTGTTTTGAGATTCTCTTTGTAAGGGGCTGTGCAATGTAGCCCCTTAATCCTTTGCTTAATTCTTATCAGAGCTATTTATTGACTCTCGGCTATAATTTCTAGGAGTCAAGTGAATTCATATTTCATCTTTTTATTATAATTATAATTTTGATATTCCCATCGTGATATTCCCCAGGGAATTACTGTATTAATCATTCCTCAGCTTACTTGTGCTGGTGAGATGTTAAGGCCTGTAGTATTTATGATTCATTCTTAGCTAAAGGCCCTCACATGCAGTGTTCTGTTGATCTGAGGAGCATAGTGTGTAAGAATTTGGTCCTAATTTTAGTGATATTTGTACTATCAGCAGGTTACCTATAGCACCATACTTCCACTTATGCTTTTGGTATATAAATATAAGTATAGTGGTATACTTGTCAGGGGAATTTTCTTTGCCATGAAAATCTCACTCTCCTGATGTTTTCCTGGTTACTGCTGGGAGACACCTGCTAATCATCTAGTGTTCCGCCACTCCCACTCCTGAAATATCTGCCTATGTTCCTCCTATTCAGCTCTCTTCTCCCTCAGTTGCTCCTGTGGAGCCTTCATCTTTGATTGTTTATTCACTCAGAGAAAAGGTTTCATCTATGCTCTAAGACTAGATCATCAGTGCCATTGAGTAGTTCATGAATGAACCGACGTTTTGCCTGAAGGATATTCCTAAAGTTTGATTCATTGTTGAATTTCTACTACAGGTTATGCATGTAAAGAAATGTTATGATGAACAAAGATGCTTCCAGATAGGATCTTACTAGGTTTCTTTCTGTTTGCCTCCAATCCCATCGACTGCAATCATCAACTTAAAGGATCTGTTTCATCACCCTTAGCTGCTGATTCTGCTTCTTGACCAAAGTCCCTTGCTACTAGCACCACTGATCCTCTACAACCCATCATCAACAACCCACATGCAGACGTCTTGTCCATTTTCGTTGCTTCAGTCATCCTTTTGTTCTGAAGGCCAAAGCAAGTACAGCATTAAATTCTCAGGTGTGAGATCCTAGCATAGATTATCTCCACTCTCAAAGGGAGGCCTGTCTTCAGAAGTTTTGAAGTTCCTGGGAGTTCATTAGTATGGAGGCTTGGGTTTTATAGTGTCTTTACCATGGTTATCACCTGTTGTTCCTTGAACTAGATTCTTAGCCCCCTCACAATCTTGTACAATCCTTTGACTCTCACCACTTCAATGCCAGGATTCTACTCTCAGCTCTTCGATGTTCCGTAGTTTTCAAGGGGTTATAGTTCGATTATAGATCTCAGCCAGCTCAACAACTTTCTTCTCCTGTCCACGGATTCTGTCTAGAAAATTGTTGGCAAAGGGAACCTATTTGTTCGGATAGACCTAAAGTATGACTCCTTCCAATTCCCAGTTCACTCACTCTCCATGAAATATCTTCACTTTGTTTGGTGGGGTCATGTTTTCTAGTTCCAGACACTGCAGCAGTCTTCACTGGGGCTCTTAGCCCAGTTGCTGTTTGGGTGCCTCGACTGGATCCGCGGCAGCTGGTTAGTCCTGGCTTCTGCAAAAAAGGAGTTGAAGAGATTTGTGCTCCCTCCTGTGAACTCGCGTCTTGCCCCTGGCCCTGCAGGTCAACATTGAGGACAGTCCTAAATTGCTATCTATGGTCTGTGATTAATTGGTTCGTAATAACAAAGTTATGACAATGAAACATAATCTATGTAAATTTTCAGTGACCTTTTTCCTTCCCCTCACTCTTCTGATGAGAGATAGTGCAAAAGAACCTTGCTGCATGATGGAATCGGCTGGCACATGCACTGTGGATTTTCTTTTTTTCAAATCTCTCAAATTGGAGCATCAGGGATGTTTCCATTTTGTACAAACTAAAGCTATTTATTATCATTAATGGGTATATTTAAAGGAAGCATATATATATATATATATATATATATATATATATATATATATATATATATATATATATTGTATTTTCCATTTATCATGACGGCCAATTCCAGTCTTTATTATTGATCATTTTTATCCAACAGTAACCTGTCCATTTCACCTGAATTACACCTTAGGCAAAGGCCAACACCAGTGTTTCAAATTCTACAATGACACAGTCGAATACGGAATTACTACTGCATCGTTGAAGTAAGTTTTCATTCTTTGTTCACAGGTTGTCATTCCTGACAGATAAACAGGTCAACAACCCTGTCGGTATATGACATCATATATAATTCAATGGCCATGACTTCAACAAACGTCTAGGCAACAGCATGCATACATTTTTATGAGTGAACGATTCACTTTATTCTATTTTTCCTGATCAACCTTCCTGTGTAGCTATCTAAGCACTTTTAAACCAGTTAATAAGCACTCATTCCCACAAACAAAAATGGGATTGCTTTGCTTAGTAAGAAGGGACTTTCATTTTCATTTCAAATGTTTCGGTATTTGTCAGATGCAGCAAAGATGAAGCGTGGCTGGCGAGAATTGTGTATGGAGAGGACATGAACTACGTTGTGGAAGGAAAAAATTATTACACGGCTTATATAAAGTAAGTCCAAATTAGATTTTAATCAGCAACTAATAACTTCGTTAGTAAATCAGTAAATTCAATGTTATAGTAAAATAATTCATGATGTTAGACTATGAATAAGCTATCTGGTGAAAGAAAGTCTGGCAGCACACACCCATACACAAACACACACTTTATATATATTATATATATATATATATATATATATATATTATATATATATATATATGTGTGTGTGTGTGTGTGTGTGTTTGTGTGCGTGTGTGTGTGTGTACCTATATATATATATATATATATATATATATATATATATATATATATATATATATATATATACAAAATTTAAGCTATAAATGTCGTTAAATATCAAATTCACTCAACGTTGGGATAAAATTCAAGGGGAAATTTAATTTCCAGTTATAAGCCGTCCGTCATCAGACGAGGTCGAATCGCCGAAAGGTTTGATGTATAGGCCTTGATGACAACGGTTGATCAGTGAAATTCCGATTCGGCTTTCAAGAGAGGTAAAAGTCAATACCGACTCTGCAGTTCATATGCCTGCCGAATTCAGGTTTTTCGTTTTCTTTCAGAGAAAACTATTAAGATGGCATTTTGCTGTTCATCTGCATTTTTCTGTCCGCCCCCAGATCTTAAAAACTACTGAGGCTAGAGGGCTGCAAATTGGTATGTTGATGATCCACCCTCCAAGCATCAAACATACCAAATTACAGCTCTCTAGCCTCAGTAGTTTGGAATTTATTGAAAATTGAATTTAGCCATGATCGTGCGTCTGGCACTGCTATAGGTGCCAACAACACGGGCCACCACCGGGCCGCGACTGGGAGTTTCATAGTTTTATACGCTGTGCAGAAAACTAGCATTTTTTTTTTTTTCCTTACTTGGACTTATGAGTCAATGCTAACCCACCTCCACTATGGTAGCCGATTGGTACGTTAGGAACCGGTCGGTATTCATGAATTTTTAACCCTTTCACTGTGATATTGAATGTTGCACGACATTTGTAGCTTTAACGTTTGTGAATACAAAACAATTTTTTATATCAACTCAGACCAAGAATCAAGATTCATTTTCTTATTTGTCTCCCACTTATTATTTGAGAAATGTAAGTCGTATTACTATAGTAGATTCACATCAACTGTGCATATGATGTCTAGGCCAGTCCCTTACGACGCTCTTGATTGACTGTTGATAAGCCAGTCAGAGGGCTGGAGACTCTCAGTCTCTCTCGAGAGTTCACATGGGTAGGATAGATATTCCACTTCTCCTGAGGGATACGTCTTTCAGGAGAGGTGGAGCATGCATCCTACCTATGTGAACTCTCAAGAGAGACTGAGAGTTTCCAGCCCTGTGATTGGTTTATCAACAGCCAATCAGGAGCATCAGATGCACGGTTGACGTGAATCTACTATAGCCCGTTCGCAACGCTTATTTCGTTTGTGTCCACTTCTCTGTTTTTGTTGGCAAGATATCTCAAGAATGGTGGGTGGCTAGCGCCTCAGTGATGGGGTTGGTATGGTGTTGGCGTCCCACCTCGGTGGTCGTGGGTTCGATTCTCGGCCATTCCATTGAGGAGTGAGAGATGTGTGTTTCTGGTGATAGAAGTTCACTGTTGACGTGGTTCGGAAGTCACTTAAAGCCGTTGGTCCCGTTGCTGAATAACCACTGGTTCCATGCAACGTAAAAACACCATGCAAACAAAACAAAATCAAGAATGGTGGAACAGAGTATGTTAAAACCTGAAAACTATATTCATGAGACAGAATTCTCAAGACGCTTAAAAAAATCCTTGATGGAGAGCATTTGCTCCAGGGATTATTTTCTCTTTTTTTTTTTTTTTTTTTTTTTGGTTATATTGACGTATCTGACCTGCCATTTTACTTTGCAGTATGGGTGGCACATTTACTCCAAAGCCGCCTACGGACAGTCCTTTCTCCTGCGAAGCAAATCATAATTGCACCGTAAGTGCTAGTGCTCTCTCTCTCTCTCTCTCTCTCTCTCTCTCTCTCTCTCTCTCTTTTTCTGCTTGCTTATAACAGTAACTTTTATGCTACCACGAAGACCGATCTGTGAAGATAATACGCAACCTAATTATTAATTATTATATCTTTGTATTGCATGCATGCACGGCTTATCGCAATGTGCATCAGTAACAATAAATGCTTATCGCAATGTGCATCAGTAACAATAAATGCTTATCGCAATGTGCATCAGTAACAATAGATGCTTATCGCAATATGCATCAGTAACAGTAAATGCTTATTGCAATATGCATCAGTAACAATAAATGCTTATCGTAATGTGGATCAGTAACAATAAATGCTTATCATAATGTGTATCAGTAACAATAAAATCCTTATCGCAATATGCATCAGTAACAATAAATGCTTATTGCAATATGCATCAGTAACAATAAATGCTTATCGTAATGTGGATCAGTAACAATAAATGCTTATCATAATGTGGATCAGTAACAATAAAATGCTTATCGCAATGTGTATCAGTAACAATAGATGCTTATAGAATTTAACAAATTACATGGTATAATCTTTTAAAAATTTGTATATCGTGTAAAATCGCTTTGTATTGTTTTCTGTTTAATGTGCATCACTGTCTCATAAAAGTTCCCTCATGAGTATTCCTTGGGGATATTAAAAATGCTATAATCGTCACCCGCCTCCAGTGACCTGACATTTGGTCAATTCTATGTTTCATGTTGGATGTGACATCGATACCTCTTCATTCATGCATGGAGTTTATATATTATTTAATGATGGGCATTCTAAATGACTTCACATTTGTTGGTGCAGGAAGTTTGCTTGAACGATTAAGTATTGCAGTAACTTTGGAGGAGAGTGAATCATTCATTTTCCTTGAATAACGTTTCAAAATGGTATGCCTGAGCATTTCAAACTTCACTGAAGGCAGGGGCATGTGAAATGCTTACATTTTTTATTGACTTCTCCTCCTGAATTCACATGTCTTCTCAACTTGAATGGCAATTCTCTTTCAACCAGCTCCGAAGAACTACGTTCAGGCAGCTTTGTAGAACAGGATTTCTTCAACTTGCCTCCATAATTCATCTATGATCGATCAGTGTAGAGTATTCTTGACGGGTCCTGTGAATTTGAATCTATTTAGTGTTGCATGCAAGCCAATGCTTTCATTTACATACTTTCTGTCTCATGGTGCTTTCAACCTGATTGTCTCTAGTCATGTGAAACTTTTAAATAGATTTGTTGTTTGTCAGCTGCGACATTTGTCTGGGTTTAGTTTTTGTCAACTGTTGCTTTTGTCTGGATTTATTCTTCGTCAACTGATATTCTTATATAAACTTGAATATTGTTACTTAGTGATTGATTTTAAATTAATTCATTTCCAGTCAATTGTTGGTTTTAAATATATTCATTTCTTATCAATATATGCTTTCAAATAGATTGATTTTTTGTCTACCTGGGTTTTTACCTAGATTTATTTATCGTTTACATGAGTTTGTAACAAGAATTATTGCTTGTTAACCAGAGTTTTATATTAGATTTACTTCTTGTCAACTGGCGCTTTTATATAGATCTATTTATTGTCAACCAATTCATTCAACTAACTTTATTTCTTGTTGCATTTATTTCTTGTTTTAACTGGAGTTATTTCTTGTCAACTTGTGCTTTGATGAGATCTACTGCTTGTCAACCCGGTACTTTTAACTTAAGGTATCTCTTGACAATTAGTGCTTTTAGCGTGACTCATTTGATTAATTGTTTTAAATTTCATTAATACTAGTCAACCAGTGCTCTTAGTTCGTTTTATCTATAGTCCGCTAGCAATCTTACGGCTGATTTGCCTTTGGTCTTTTGGTGTTTTTAACTTGATTTGTATCCTAAAAAGTAGTGCTTTATATACTTTCATTTTTGCTTACTCGGGGAGTAAGCATACAGACTACTTTTTTGTTGTTGTTTTGGGAGTTACGAAATAAGAGGCCTGAAAGGTGCTTTCTGTTCAGTTAAAGATACAAGAATTTAAGGATAGGATATTTATGATTTATTTATTAGAATGAAAATGTAAAAAAATAAATAATATGTATGGTAAACAGCACATAACAATTATTTCTAAAAAAAAGATATAACATGTTTATTTTAATTGCCGTTGGGGAAACAACGTTCTATTTTGGAGGTATTATCATGCTCCCCGAGTAAGCTAGAGGTCGGATCACACCTTGTTTTGGGATCTAGTGCTTTCCAGTTGATGGATTTCATGTCAAATGATGCAAATGATTACAGTCTGCCAGCTTATTCTAATTCTCACCGATTAGTGCTATTGACTGAATTCATTTATAGTTAAATGGCGCAGTGATTTTAATGCTTTTTTCTTAGTTGTTGCTTTCAATGTGATTCTTCCTCGCAGACTGGTTTTAAATAGGTTCAAACTGCTTTTAACTTGATTTGTTTCATGCTAACTGGTATTTGTGACGCGTTTTCTCTATTATCCATTTGTGCCTTTTACTTAATTCATTTCTCGCAGGTTGGTTTTGGCGCTTTTAACAAAATTATTTTTCGTGCTCTCAACTTCATTCATTTCTTGCCAGCTGGCTCTTTTAACTTGATATATTTCTTAATATTTAGCGGTTTATTGTTAACTGGTTCTCTAAACTTAATGTAGTTGTTTTCTTGTAAATTTAAATTTCTCTCATTATCTGCTTCTTGCTCCCCTGGTGTTTTAAATATTTAAACTTGGCGTATTTTGTCATCTGTACTTCTTATCTTGATTTTTGTCGTTGGCAACTGGTTCTTTCGCTAATATTGAGTTTTTTTTTTCTAGTTTTGCATCAATTTTAACACGGGTCTTTTCATTAACAGGGAAGTACTCAAAACCAGTGCCTAACCTTCAGGAGAGATTCGTCGACATCAATAGTAAAAAGTGTTCAAAACTGCAGTGACAACCAGACCTACTTTGGTTGTTCTCTTCCAGGTATACAATTGCTTGTTTTCTATTGTTTAACTTATATATATAATCTCACACATAACCACAGATGAAAAAAAAGAGACCTGGCGTAGGTCCTGAAACGTTTTCTACTTTATTTGCAAGCCATTTCATCATATATTTATATGTATATATAACATATATTTGCATTAAATACACACAATTATACAGGATATGCATATATATCATGAGTATGCAGCTGCACAGTGTTAACGTCTGATTGTTCTGAAGATGTAGTATATGCATATTCATATACATACGTGCAGCACATTCATGTCTCGATACATATATGTATGAATTTGCATCACACCTGGTCCACCTTGGCATGCATGTTTATATATATATATATATATATATATATATATATATATATATATATATATATATATATATATATATATATATTTATATGTCAAGTATACAAAGCTCATTAAAACATTGTTTTAAATCTAAGGCCTTTATTTGGGTGGACTTTCTTCCATCCTTATCAAGGAGTGAATGACAGAAGGAGTTTCATTAGAGAAATATATAGTAGGAGATATGCCTTAAGTGATGCCTGGGGACGTCGCGAAGCCATCGTGGATTCTGTTAATTGTCTTAATCCGCTTCATCGTTGCCTTAAGGAAGATGTTATCTATTCGGTCCGAGTCCCAGCCTCCATTGGAAAGGTTAATCATATTATCTTGTTGTTTTATCAGTGAAGATAACACTATTTGGCGTTTGTATCGACAGCTGCTTTCGTATAAAATTCGGGATGAGTTCCAATCCATGGTATGGTTCGTGTTGTTTATATGATGGAATATTGCTGAACTATGCTGTCCATATCTAACTGCAAGGGATTTCATAAACTCCAATATTTTTGGAAACTGGTTTCTGCTGAACGTTAATTAACGATTTGTCTAGTGTATTCGATAAGTGAAGGTAAAAGGGTTCCGGGGGCTTAAGGTTTGTGTGGTCTCTTGTAAATTATCCACATGAGGGATTATGATTTTGTTTGTGTATTTTTCCTTTTCTTTCTTTTCTGTAGGTTTGTAAAAAGTGCTCTTTGCTTTATGTATGGCTCTTTGTATTGTGTGCTTGGGGTAATTTAATAAGGTAAGTTGATTTCTGATTGTTTGAAGTTCTTCGTTAAGAAAATCTGGGGAACATATTCTCAGGGCTCTAAGAAATAAGTTACTTGCTATGCCGAGTTTAACTGAAATGTCATGATAGCTGTAAAAATGTATGTATGAAAGTGAAAATGTCGCTTTCCTATAGACAGTGAATTTATAGTTGTTATTAGTTCTGATTATTAAGACATCTAAAAAGGGGATCTGGTTATTGTTTTCCCATTCTACTTTTAAATTTTATGCTCGGGACCAAGGAATTTAATTTTTGTAGAAAGACATCAAAATTACCCCACTCGCTTTTCAAATATGTTAAGATGTCGTCTACATACCGAAGCCAAATCATACCTGCAGTTCTGATAGGGTTTGTAATTACTGTTTCAAAATACTCCATATATATATATTATATATATATATATATATATATATATATATATTATATATATATATATATAAAAAGTTAGCTAACAGGACTAAGCGGGCTCCCCATATTGCAACCAAATTTTTGACGGTAAAAGTTATCACCAAAGGAAAAGACGTTATTAGTGACGCAGAGCTCTATAAGTTGCATTATTTTATTCAATTGTATGGGGAAGTGGTCAGCGAATGGCTCTAGTTTGTTTTTGTTTTTGATGAACGTTAACACGTCTTTTATGGGCACTTTTGTGAGAAGGGAGTCTATGTCTAGGCTGAGAAGTTTTACGTTATGTACGGGGATATCTGCCGACCTAAATTTGTTGCTAAAGTCTTCTGTTTGTTTTATATGACTATCCTAAAATGGGGGATAGTAGCTCGGCCACCATTTAGAGATTCTGTAGTTAAAAGCTCCAACACATGAGATTATGGGATGGAAGGGAATTTTATCTTTGTGAGTTTTGGGGAGGCCATAGAAATAAGGTAATTTGGGATTGATTGTTTTAAATTTTTCCAAAATTTCTATATTTTTCTTACTTATACCGATGTTTCTGATTTTTCTGAAGAAATCTGTTGGGACCTTACGGCTCGGGTTATTCTTGTTAATTTCTTATAAGCAGGTGCATCATTTAAAAGTTCACTGATCTTTTCTTTGTAGAAAATTTTGTCCATTAACACAATTTTACCATCTTTATCGGATCTGGTGATTATGGCGTCTAGTTTGCAGAGTGAGATTATAGCTAACATGAATCTTTTAGGCAGGGGCTGTGTGTTATTGTGTCTGGTTAGGATGTTTAGAAGACATCAGCGTACCTTGTTAAATGACCCCAAGCACACAATAGAAAAAGCAATACATAAAGCAAAGAGCACTTTTTACAAACCTACAGAAAAGAAAGAAAAGGAAAAATACACAAACAAAATCATAATCCCTCATGTGGATAATTTACGAGAGATCACACAAACCTTATGCCCCTCGAACCCTTTTATCTTCACTTATTGAATACACTAGGCAAATCATTAATTAACGTTCAGCAGAAACCAGTTTCCAAAAGCATTGGTTTATAAAATCCCTTGCAGGGACTGTAATAAGTCATATTTCGGTTTCACTGGTAAATCTCTCTCGGAAAGATTAACGCAGCATAAACGATCAGTTAGATATGGACAGCATAGTTCAGCAATTTTCCATCATATAAATAACACGACCATACATGGATTGGAACTCATCGGAATATTAACGCAGCATAACGATCAGTTAGATATGGACAGCATAGTTCAGCAATTTTCCATCATATAAATAACACGAACCATACCATGGATTGGAACTCATCCCATAATTTTATACAAAAGCAGCTGTCGATACAAATGCCAAATAGTGGAATCTTCACTGATAAAACAACAAGATAATAGGATTAACCTTTCCAATGGAGGCTGGGACTCGGACCGAATAGATAACATCTTCCTTAAGGCAACAATGAAGCAGATTAAGCCAATTAACAGAACCCACGATGGCTTCGCGATGTCCCCAGGCATCACCTAAGGCATATCTCCTACTATATATTTCTCTAATGAAACTCCTGTCATTCACAGCTTGATAAGGGTGATGGAAGCCCTCCGAAATATACATAGTCCTAAGAATCAACACAGAGTTTTAATGGGCCTTTTATACTTGATGATGTATCCTGTTTTAACAAAAGAATTTATTTACACACACATACTATATATAGTATATATATACATATATATATATATATATATTATATATATATATATATAATTTATATATATATATATATATACTATATATATATGTATGTATGTATATGTGTGTGTGCATGTATATATACATACAAACACACACACATACATATATATGTAGTATATATATATATATATATATATCATATATATATATATATATATATATATATATATATATATATATATATATATCATAAAAGGAGCCCATAAAAACACCAAAATAAAAAGAGAGAAAGTACTATATTTCAGAGACTGCTGTCTCCCTCTTCAGGTAGATGAATGAGAAAAGTTTACAGAAAAGGTGGTATTTATATCAAGAGATCCTTCCACAGGCAAGCCATTTAGGTCCACCCCGCTGATAATCTTCCTTTAATCTTCTTAAGAGTTGGTTGATTAAAGATTAAAGGAAGATTATCAGCGGGGGTGACCTAAATTGGCTTGCCTGTGGATGGACCTCTTGGTATAAATACCACCTTTTCTGTAAACTTTTCTCATTCATCTACCTGAAGAGGGAGTACAGCAGTCTCTGAAAATATAGTACTTTTCTCTCTATATTGTTTTGGTGTTTTTATGGGCTCCTTTTATTAGATGGAATTCTGCTGATGTTACAGAACATTTTTACCAGTCATCTATATATATATATTATACATATATATATATATATATATATATACTATATATATATAATATATATATATATATATATATATATATAGTATATATATATATAGTATATATATATATATACATATATATATATATATATATATATATATATTATATATATATATATATATATGTGTGTGTGTGTATGTAACCACCGGCCAAACCCCAGTTATTAAAAATAGACGCCTGAATCCATATTTTCCTAAAGAATGCAAGGATTGAAATTGAATGTACGAATCTCCTCCCCGTTAACTATGTACGTAATTTTATGACACGCATGAAAGTATTCACAACTTATGACTCCCAAATTTGCAGACCGATTACTCTGCAAGTAGACTCAGGCGAATCGAATGTTTCTCCCCCACAGCTTATTGCGCTTCATCTTTCACTTCTTATAAGGGTCACTGTTACTTGGTAGTGACACACACAAGTTACAGGAGCGCTCTCGCGCGGTGTGCGACCTTGAATTCAGCCCTGGCGTATCCTGAATCCATTGACGTCCTTCATTACATCAAAGGACTCGTCTGGGTAAGTTGAGGAGAGAAATATAATTTATATAATATATTTATGTGTAAATGTGTATATGTATATATATATATATATATATATATATATATATATATATATATATATATATATATATATGTACATATATATATATATGCATGTGTGTGAATTTATATTCATATGTATACACACACAAATTATATATATATATATATATATATATATATATATATATATATATATATATATATATATATATATATATATATATATATATATATATATATATATATATATATATATATTTTCAATAGTCGGGGACATATTGTTTATGACGCGTTTTAGCTTATTTAGATCACATTTAGAAATTAAAGAGAACTTAATTCATTATAGAAGCCAAATTCCCTGTGAATCCAGCATTTAAATTTTTGATTCGATGTAGTTATCTCTTATATTTCCTATTTATTTCTTAACTGAAAGGATGCCAAATTGTATAACATACTGAAGTACGCCACTGAAAAAAAAATCAATTTTTGGAAAGCTACAAGTAAACCTTACGGGGCTGAAGTTAAGCAAAATCGCAATGAAATAGAAATGCTTTAGTGGTGGTCAAAGTTCCCTGCTTTATTATTCGGCAAAAGAATTTAGCTTGTTTACAAAACAACTGTCTTGCCTCTCTGTCTCTCTCTTTGCAGCTTAAAGCCACAAACTCTCCAAATGTTAGCACTCCAATGGTCAGGGACAGAAAAGTCCTGATAGGACTTAACAATCTGTGAGTATATTCTATTTAATCTAATTACTTACTTGAACAAAGATAGTGTAATGGATGGAAATTCAAATCTTTGCTTTCCGTGCAAATATGCCAGTTAGACTCTTATGTAGCTCTAAAAGAAATTGTTACTCATATGAAGTTGAATCACTTTAAATAAGTTAGTGCATTCAGAACATCATTGCACTGAAAGATTTGTGAAGATATCAATGGACGATTACCATCACGGGATAGGTATTAAGAATTTATTCATATCCAAAGCTTTGCTAAAACTTTCAGAGCCAAAACTGTAATAATTTCGTTTATTTACTTAACATAAATTTATGGAAAAGTGGTCAATTTTACAAGATTGTGTGAAATTTATGGACTGTAAATATCTTATGACACTGGAATCAGTTTATGGATACTTGGGTAGATTTTGCAAGCCATTATTTTGGAAAGGAAACAAAAATGATTAAATAAAAGTAAATTAGATCGTTGAGGTGTTAGTTAGATTCTTGTACCAGGTTTTTGTTTGATTCTGACTAACACTTCATTGTAAAATGATATTTTCGAAGAGTCAAAGGGTCAAAGCCCAATCTTTGGCACTCATTAAGTTCCAGATAAGAAAAATATATTTTGGAGTCTATAGAAAAGTTAAAGGTTAAGAAAACCTGAAGGGTAACTGAGGTCATATTATTTTACTGCATCAAGCACAACCCGATTAAATGAAGACAAATGTTAGATTTACTTGTCTGATAGATTTACACACTTTACTGGTCATGCTGCAATATTTTAAGTGGTTTATTTTTAAAGAAGGGTGCCACACTTAGTTGTCCGAGGTAGAATCCATATTAAATGTATCTCGCTCATCCTCCAGATACTGTCTTGTTTTTGTCAAGTTAGCGTGGCAAGGATTACATAGAATGTTGAAATCTTTAGGTATGGATGAAATGAATAGGATAAAGACCATAGAATACTGAAGCAAACCATTGCTTGCTCACCAGTTCATTACACCACAAATTTTCACAAAAAAACTTTAATTTCCAGCTTCTGTATGGAAGAAATCACAGTGAAAAATTTGCTATAAATCAAGGATATAAAAACTTTACAGAGAACGTGACGGGTAAGTTTCTGCCAATCTCACTTGAAGTTGAGGTTAATGACAGAGCTAAAAGGGAAGTGGCTGGAAAATCTACAAAAGAAAGTTAGATTATGAGGCGCACTAAAACGGCATTAGTATTGTACGATTTCCTTTCTATAGTACTGACTTCTGGTTAGCCTTAGAGTAGCTTACTTATGTAGGACTAAGTTCTCTAAGGTAATAAATGAACTAGAGTTTTTGAGAGTTGCTAAAGATAATTTTTTGTGATAAAAAGTCTAATCCAGCGGCAAGTAAGCAATAAAGTGTTGACGACACGTTTCCGATGTCAATTCTGTCTTTCATCCCCTTGTGTTCAGTTGCTTGTCTGTGGAAAGTCAAGAATTTTGATGAGGTGAATAGCGTCGTACCTCACTGACCCTAGTATGAACCAGTATATCACAAGATGATTAAAACTTTCTGTGTTAACATCAAAGAAAATTCTTCCTTTAATGATAAAAGAGAGAAACGTGAACCAGTGTTAATATAAAATTCAGGGCAATAAAGATTTACGATGATCCGAAAAAAGAATTCTAATTGATTTCTAAAATGCATTAGTTACTCAGGCCAAATCATCATTTTCCAAATTAACTGAGATCTAAATTCACTCAGTTACAACTTTATGTTAATGGGGGTAATCTTAGTGCAACACCAAAAAGAGTTCTCAATGAAATGCAATAAAAAAATATTAAGCTGTAGTAAGGTGAAAAGGAAATAATGTCAGGATACACCTTTATTTCAGTGTGTGTGTGTGTGTGTGTTTTAGATTAAGCAAGGCCCGGCTGTCCTTAACAATTGTAAAGTGTGAAAGAGGCGCCTGAACTAAGGCCAACGAACCTAGACGGCATTTAGTCACACATACACACACACACAAATTAAAATAAAATGTAAATCAGTTTTCTGGCAGTAATTGAAATCTTGTTTTTCTCATTATGACAAAAACTTTCAAACTCACTATGAAAAGTTTTATTTTATTTTATTTATCTTTTTACATAAAATGTGTCCCTTTCCAGAAAGGACGGCTGGGGCACTCGATTCGGGTATGAGCCTGACCCCGAGATCATCGCGCTGTCGGGCGAATCCACGGGAAACAAATGGTACCGTTACCTAACAGTGCCCAGAGACTGGAATGACAACGTAACGCTCACAGCCACAGACTTTACGGTCGACAGCAGTGTCACTATCGATTACGCCGTGTGTCAGATGCATGGACCAAACGGTAATTAGGTTGGCAGTAGGTCAAAGTTATCTCTCGATTCTTCATTTCTGATCTGTAGGGAATTTTTGTAAATAGCCGCGTTGCCAAACGGAGAAAGTCACTATCGTAGATGAAGTTGATAACAGTGTCGTAAACTATTAACCTTTCATATTACTGAAACTGGCAGCATTTCCTAGTTATACATATATGAAAATTCATCATGCTTTCTCATGACTTTAATTCTCGTTCTCTCTCCAACAAAATGTTTCCAACTCTACACACACACACATGCATATATATATATATATATATATATATATATATATATATATATATATATATATATATATATATATATATAGCTATATATATATTATATTATATTATATAACTTAGAATTGTATTTCAACATTAACTCTTTCCTCATCCAACTGTTTTTCCTTATAGGCCATGTAGACAGCTTCGTTCATTATTGTTAACGAAATGAATCCTAAATGAACAGCCAGGATAGGAATAATCAATTGGTTATTTCTGGATAGTGTATTGCTTAGTGTTAGAGGCTTCGGACACTAATGCGGTGTGACCTAATACTTCAGATGAAGGTTCAAAAAACTAATCGCCAAATACTAATGGAAAGCCTCTTCAAATTTTGTAGGCAATGTAATGGTGTTTTAGCTTTATACATATACATATATATATATATATATATATATATATATATATATATATAATATATATATATATATATGTATATATATATATATATATATATATATATATATATATATATATATATATATATATATCAGTAAGGAATCCTCAAGGCATAGTGAGTATGTGGCGCCTGTTCTGATTTTAGCATTTAGCATATACGATTTCTATGAGGAGTGCCATGAATTTTTACTTAGAAATTTTAATATGTTTAATTATCTAATTGTGCGATAACCGACAAAACTGCTACCTAATACATTATAAAGAAACTTTCAAAAGATATATTAATTTGTCAAGCGCATCATAACAACCATTAAAATAAACACGCAAACATACACTCTCAGTGCAGTACAATGAAAGAAAGCGCTTCAGCGGTGCTCATCCCTTTCTAGCTCATTGAAAAAGACGGCCTTTAATAAAAAACGTTGACATCAGTCCCTCAGCTTCGCGGAGCAGCAAGCAGTTTAGGTCCGTCAGTTACTGGCTACTGTCGGACTGGTGTGTATCGCTGGCTAGCACAAGGCTGGCTTAATCTAATGCGCGCACCTCAGCAGTACAATGGTGTTTCAGTAATTTAGTACCGTGTATCCATGAGCTCGTGAGCGGTATGTATTCGCATTCCTCTACTTCTGTGTTCTGGTGTCTGCATTGAGTGTTATAGGAAGAAATGTTCTACAGAGGCAGGCCTGTTTTCGATGCGATAACAATTAAAAAACTCCACTTAAACACTTGAAAATGAAGCATGAATGTAATATCAGTTTTCTAAATAATAATAATAATAATAATAATAATAAGAAAAGTGATGGACTCCTAAGGAGGCAGGATTCAACCCGGAACCCCACACTATAAATACCACCCAATCGAATTGGAGGTTTTGATAGAGCAAAAAAAAAAAAAAAAAAAAAAAAAAAAATTAATAATAATAATAAGTGAGTAGAATTCAGTTGTAAATAAAATCCTGGGCCTGACAGGGCTTTAAAGATAAGAGGGTTAAGAAACCACCTAGCAAGCGAAAGGTGAGTTTAGTGAATTTTTTTTATACCGGTAGTACTGGTACAGTCATTTTAGTACAATAGTACTATAATATAATTCACTTTTATTGAGTCATTTCGCGTTTTCAAATGGCATTACGAAATGTACGCCATTTAAAATTAATACGAGAGAATGGGTTGTTGGTGTAATTAATCAGAAAATGGCCTGCATTGCAAGGGCGTCATCTGGTCTGTAAAATGGGTGGGGAAGACGTTCTGAAAATTGTACGGTTATTAATATTGCCGAGCGAAGCAAACCTATGCAATTGTAAGCGCTCACCCCCGCCCCGCGATTAATTTTTTTGAAGAAATGAACATGATTTGGTGTATTTTAATACCATATAAATATGAATATATGGATGATATTAAGGGAAAAGGATGAGTGATTTATTAGTGTTAGTCAGTCAACAAGTTTATAAGGCCACAATTTACAGATTGGTTAAA
>NC_087209.1:76838198-76865919 GCF_015104395.2 Macrobrachium nipponense
CACACTCTTGGACATCGCCTTTCCCTTTAAAAATTGGGATCAATATACTCCCACGCCACTCATTTGGTATCTTTTCCTGTTCAAGGATCTTTATCATAAGATCGTACAGTATATCCACTCCTTCATCTCCTAATGCTTTCCATGCCTCCACCGGGATCATGTCTGGTCCGGTTGCCTTCCCATTCTCATCTTCTTCAGTGCATTTAGTACCTCTTGCCTAGAAAACCTCATTACCATGCCAATGTTCACTTGCCCATCCTCTCTTATTAGTCTATTATTTTCTTCATTTAACAACTGTTCGAAATATTCTTTCCATCTCTTCACAATGTCTTCCTCCTTTCTAAGCACTACACCCTCTTGATCCTTTATTTGTTTGATAGTGTATATCTTTGGTGCTCTTATTTCTAGCCTTTGATAGCTTGATCATCTTCTTTAATCCTTCCTTTGTCCCAGCTCATTATACACATCATCATACGACTTTGCTTTAGCTTGGGCTACCACCTTTTTCACCACCTTGTTTTTCTCTCTGTACCTATTTCTGTCTTCCACTGACTGTGACTCTTCCCATCTCTTCTTTGCCTCCTTCTTATCTTTTACTACTTTCTCAATGTCTTCATCCCACCACCAACTCTCCTTTTCTTCCCATATGATACCAGATGTCTCTCCTAGCAGCTCCTTTCCATGCCTTCTTATACTGCTGCATTTCGTGCCCACCATTCTTGAACATCTTCAATCCCTATATCAATATCCTCCAAAACCCTCCTCTTAAACTCTCTCTTCTTATCCCTTCCTTCTGTAATTCGTACCATTTAATTTTCCTTATCCCTTTAGCTTTGGTTTTTCTTTCCCTTTTCAACTTCAAGTCCATACATAGCAGCCTGTGTTGGGGGGCTACATGGTCGCCTGGAATAACTTTGCAGTTCTTGACCTCCACCAGATTTATCCTTTTATACAAGAAATAGTCTATCTGGGAGAATCTTCCCCCACTTCTATATGTTATTAGGTGTTCCCTTTTCTTCTCAAAGAATGTGTTTACTATTGCCATGTCGAATGACACAGCAAAGTCCACTACACTCTCTCCTTCTGGGTTTCTCTCCCCAATTCCATGGCCCCCATGCACCCGCCCAATCGCCTCATTTTCACTTCCGACATGGCCATTTCAAATCTGCCCCAACTATCACCCTCTCATGCTCTTCCAGTTCTTGCATTATTCCATCCATGTCTCTCCAGAAATTTCCTTCTCTTCTTCTGTGCAACCAACTTGTGGTGCATATGCGCTTATAATATTCAGAATCTCTCCTCCATAACATATCTTCAATCTGATGATACGGTCATTCTTTCTATGCACTTCTATTACCGAGTTCTTTAGTTCACTAGGACAGTACTATGCCAAACTCCATTTCTACCTTGTTTATTTGCTCCACTATAATATAGCTTATATCCATCTCCCAACTCTTTAGCTTTATTTCCTTTCCACCGCGTTTCTTGCAACACCACACCACATCTACTTTCTTTTCTCTCATCAAGTCAGCCAATTCTCTACCTCTCCCAGTCATGGACCCAACATTTAGCTGACATACTCTGAACCCAATGTGAGCTCGCTTCTTTAGCTGCACCCGCTCCCGATGCAGTAGCCCTCGCCTTACCACAGAGTTAGGGCGATGTCTCTGTGCGTCGTTTACGGAGTACGCCCTAGCATTACCTCTTTCCATATTTCGGCTCATTCCATTTTTGGTTTTGGCACAGATTTTTACAGCCGGATGCCCTTCCTGACACCAACCCTCCCTATTTATCCGGGCTTGGGACCGGCACCCATAAGGACTTGGTTGCCCCCAGGTGGCTAGGTTATTATATATATATATGTATATATATATATATATATATATATATATATATATATATATATATATATATATTATATATATATATATGGTTATATATATATATATATATATATATATATATATATATATATATATATATATATATATATATGTAAGTGTTTACATAATAAAAATATGGAATGTTAGTCCATATATATAAAAGTCTAAAACTAAAGAGGTCAACCAGATTGCTTGCAGGAATGTGATCAGACTAGAGACGCTAAAGATGACGTATACAATAAATATGTAAGCTAAGATAACATGCCGTCACCTGTAGTCATTCAATTGTTTATAAACATTAGTCCAAGCTCCCTGCTTGAGACAACTACCCGACCTATTATTCAAACGGCCTACGTGATCTGTAGCGTGTCTCATTCGATTGTGTGTTCGTATGAAACTATGTCATCTGATAGTATGTTCATATGTTCGAACTACTGTCTGTTCCTTCATAACTTGTAACAGAGATGGTAGACAGGCAGAACAGAGTTAGCTATCGTCATTAGAAGACTGTACCTCTTTACCTAAGCTTTATCATGTAGAGGAAAAAAAACAATAGGATTAGCCATCATCATTGCAGAAGCGATCAAGCTATCGTCATAGAAGACTTGTGTGATCATACCTGATTCTTTCATCATGTAAAACTTCAGAAGAATATACTATTTTTATACCTTGTGTTTTCTACAAGAACCTCACCGAACCATGAGTTTAACACATCGTCGTAAAGATAATACCGACTTCGTAAGTGATCTACAAAACCCCAGACACTCCATTGAAGATGGAAGTGCAATACCAACCGACTTAGCGTATAGATTATCGCTAGTCTAACATTACCTCATAGGGCGCCTTAAAATACAAGGCACAAGCCCTAATATTTGGTGGCCAGCGTACCAGAAGAACTCTACAACGTCTACGAAGAAAAAACCAGAATAATAAATCATGTATCATAAGAAGTCAACGACGACGGAAGCAGCAGATTCTCAAGCAACATAGTATCAATCATTAGTGAGCGACTTCAGAAAACAATAAGAACTCTTCAACGACGACGAAAGCAACAGATTCTTCAAGCAACTTAGTATCATTGTTTTAGTGAATAACTTCAAGAAACAAAACCGACGTGTCCTTTTTCCTACGGCAACGGAAGCTTCGTCTCTCATTAGAATCATTCAAGAAAACATCGTTAGTGAGCGTTTCCGGCACTGCAAGAAACAAAACCGAACGCGTCCTGCAGCATCGGATTTTTAAGGGCTCGAATCATTGAAACAACGCGCACGGGGGAAACTGAAGCCAAACCAGGTCGTCCGCTAAATAGAGAAGGAGGACCAGGGCCGTGTGTCGTTATCGGAACACCGTGACTTCCCACAAAAGCAAGCTAAGTACAATTTTTTATTATTCTTTGGAGTAACTTAGAGTGTTTCCTTTGCAGGTCGAATTTCGTTATTCCTGTGGCTGAAGTTACGAGACATTCTTAATCTTACTTTTTTACAGAAATTATCTACATCATTGAGATTTCGCTACTGCGAGTTTTTATCTTTGAGTGTCTGTTTCCAGAAGTTCTACTGAAATATCATAATCATATACTATGTTAATTTATCATTTTGGGGTGATTATTAATCCCTTACGTAACAAATCATATTAAACAGTGAATATGCGTTTACGCAGTGGACGTCTGTATTTATACAGATGCATGGATAGGGTCGTTAAGCACCGTAGTGATTAGAAAACACACAAAAACAAGTGGAACACCCGTACAAATCTAGATAAATTAGAGGTAACACTATTTCGGGTCATGACAATAAATGCTCCTTTGCAAGTCCCGATCGCAGTTTTAGCCTGAGTTTTTTGAGTTATATAAAATATCGAACCTCAATGACTCAACTCAACTTTAAAAATATGGCTGGATTGCAAGGAATAACATGTCTGTAAAAAACTTTCATTAGGCTAAATGCGCTGACCAGGATCCCTCACTATTTCAAATTTTAGCAAAGAATGAAGTACAAACAGTTAAGATTGAATGCAGTAGAGATAACTCGTCTTAATTAGTAATCGCTCAGTTCCTAATAGTTCGTCATTCATTGCTTTATACGTAACCAGCAACATAATGCTAAAAACACACAATACGTTGCCGATGGTAATAAAGAGAAGGATCCTAATTATTACAAAAAGAAATAGAAACAGTAGCCCGTTCAGAATCAAACAAGCAAACTCGGTGACTGTGTCACCTAGTCAAGCGGTCAAGGTTAGTTAAATCTGCCGAGTTTTCAAAGCGAAGCAAATTCCACACAATAAGCGACTCTAGCAGAGTGGGGAAAAGCGATGTTGGTTCATACATACCGATATCTTTTTGAACTAAAAAGGATTTTTCCTATGCATCACACGACCGTATAAGTAATCAGAGCAGGTTTTCGTTTTAATTTTAATACATTAAGTTATAATAAATACTGGTGGATTAAGCCCAACTGTACGCGCCGTAAAAAATTAGAATATCTTGTTTTATTTCTTTAGTACACGCAATATCTTGTATTTACGGACTCACCGTCTGTTGTTCGAACTTCCCTAATGAGAAGTCCGGATAAGCGAGCGCTTACAGATACCTCTATAGTTATAAAAAAACATTGATCTGTATGTAGTGTAATTGTAAGATCCATCTAGGGGTATACAAAATATTATCTTACATCCTGCAAAATAAGGCGTGTTTATCAAAGGAAAATCCTATAAACCTTCAAACATAGTAAAATCCGTTTGAACAAAATGAGACAGTTAATCAAATAATAACTTATATAAAGGAACTATACATTTGTCTCATAAATCGTAACATTGTTCAAATGACCCAACAGAATTCTCCCACAACCGCAGTCGTACTTTGCACGCAAAATCTCGAGAAGCATGGCACCCTCGAATGTCTTAGTGCGTGTAAAAAGACTGTGCTGGGAAATGAAATTTTAATCCTTCCCGACACTCTGAAATATAACGATTTCCGCGAACAAAGCCCTAAAAGTATACATATCGTGGATACAGAAGTTATAAATATCGCATTTTTTATTGTTGCTAATTTTTAATCCCGCCCAATCAGTCGTGGATGAATCTCTCTTATATTCTATCTAAAGTAATATCAATAAAGTCATTCAAGCAGAGGTGATTCAGCAGATTTTTTTTTTATCTTCTACCTGAATACCAGGAAGTTTCTCCACTAGCGAGTGATCTCTGGGAGAAAACGGATGTCATTGAAAACAAAATACGGTCTAAGGACAAACATAAAGCTATATACGTACCTTCGTATAGAATCTCACTGAAATTTCAAAATAGAGATAAATGACGAAGTTGAAAAAAGTTAGTAATAGGAGTCATTAGGAAATCAAATAAGCCCATATAATTTTTCCCTCAAATGTCATGCCATAAAAGATCGGACTTGGCGTATCTGCGTAGATTTCTGACGCTTAAACAAGGAAACGACTCCCGATAGTTTCCAGTGCGATGTACCGACGACATCTTATCTCTGTTAGGTTAGAATAAATTTTTTTCACCAACTTGGACTTACTTAAATGCTTTTACCAGATACCATTACCTAAGTGATTGTACCTCATACACCGTTTTCAGCACACCCAGGGGACATTATCAATTTTTTACGTATGCCTCCGGCTTACGTTGCGCCCCAATTACAATATAGTGTTTGGAGACTTTTAGGGGATAACCTACATGCCTATATGGATGATCTTGTAATCTTTTCTAATACCTTAGAAGTACATTCACATAAAGTAGAGCTAGTGCTACAGAGACAAAGACAAATAATCTCAGAGTAAAATATCTAAATGAGAGTTTTTTAAAACCGAACATGTTTATCTAGGTTTTATGTGTCTGGTCAAGGTCTTAAAAGTAGTCCATGGTAAGGTGTCGGCTATTCATAACTTTCCGGTACTTATTAACGTAAAAGGGGGATACAGCACTTTCGCGCTTTAGTGGGTATTACAATCGTATGTAAATATGTAACTCTTCAATCATGACAGCTCCTTTAACAGATCTTACGAAGAAGAACGTAGATTTATTATGGTCTGAAAAGCATCAACAGGCGTTCAATATCTTAAAAGCGGAAAATGCAGCTTACCTAACTTAAAAAATCCCTGACTTAAATAAGGAATTTTTTTTTTATTGCAACAGACGCCTCAGACCAAGGGGTAAGAGGGTATTACTTCAGTAATATGATAAACAGTTCTTCCCTATAGCTTTTTATTCACGTAAACTAAAGCCCTCTGAAAGTAAATATACAGTAATAGGCAAGGAAGGGCTAGGTATCTTTAACTCACTAGTATATTTTAAGTTCATAATCTATGGCTATCCTGATAAAGTCCTTACTGAACATGAGTCCTTTACCGAGTTTTTTCAAAGGCTTTAATCACAGTCCAAAAGGAACTCGGTGACAAATGATCATTCAGGTCTTTGGAGCCAAGATAAGATATCTACCTGGGAAAGCAAATATCATAGCTGACGCATTATCCCGCAATCCCGCACCATACAGCAAAGAACCATTAATTGGACTAAAAGATATAGAAACATCCGTGCCTATTGTTAAAACCGTATCTAAACAAGAAAATTCCTTAACCCAAGAGATCGCGAGCATTGAATATCTGGGTCGGAGCGCAGAACTGTTACAAACTGAACAAAGCAAGCGTCAACAGACATAACCCAAACAATAAACACTTCGAAACGGAAACAGGGTCAGCGGCTAAGCAAAAACAATACACACTTCGAGCAGAAACCCTAAAGCAAAAGTATATTTAAAGTATGTGTATCAGAATAATGTAATCAAATGTAATATTATATGTAGGTCTGTGACGAGGTAAACCCGAAGAACACAGCAGATGACTAACGACCAGGTATTAGTAATATCTCTTTCATACCAATCGTCATAAACTGGTTGCATTCCGTCATCCAGGGTTCCCTACTATGTTACAGAAGCCAAATCACTATTTTACTGGCCTACAATGCTTACAGATATAAAAAGCACATAACTGATTGTAACACGTGTCATGAAAACAAGGGACACACTAAGACACCTGTCAGTTTAGGGCCTATCCTGTGCCAAATCAATCCTTGAAAGAATATACGTAGAATTATTAACAGAATTACGAGTCTGACAGAGGGAATAAACACTTCTTAGTGTTAATAGTTTCCTTGACACGTTATATAGAATTAATAGCACTAAAAACAAACACCGCAATTGAGTGCGTTAGGAATATTTATGAGTGCTAAATCAGTAAACATGGAATTCAACAACATGATAATCTGACTCGGGTGGTGTAAATCAATAATAATCTCCTTAACACGTTGTGTGAATTCCTTTCCATTAAGAAAAACCAATAATATATTTTATCACCCAGAGTCAATCGGTTGGTAGAATAACGGATAATTAAATAGGAAGTGTCAATGTCTTACGAGTTACAACTCGTGATATTGGATCCGACCGGATTATAGCGGTTCTCGCGGTTTTAAATACCTTTATCATTTATATCTTGTATCTATAGAATTGATGCCGCAAGTAGCCTTATACGGTACGCCGCTAGAACACTTTTCCACATATTCAAGCCAACCATTAATTTATCAAATATATATATATAAATAAATAAATATAAAAAAATAAAATAAATATGGATACAAGTGGAGTCAATATAATACATCCGTAAGAAGTCGGAAGGGTTACAAATTATAATAATAAAAAAGGAATCACGATAAAATCAATAAGCAAAACGTAACCATAGATAATTAAATATCCAAATATATATGCGTAAAGATTTGAACTCTAACTTAACGCTTTAGTAATGACAAATAAGCTAAAAGTTCAAACACATATCCAAAATCTACTGACATATTGTCTGTCCCGGTGATTTATATTCGTAGTCAATGAAAAAAAAAAAATTAAATAAATAAATAAATAAATAAACTAATAATAAATAAAATAAATAAAATAAAATAAAAGAGATTTTAAAGTCAGGAAGTCTAGAAGTGAAAATGTTATCTATGGAATAATCCTATATGAATCTTATACAGGGCTAATAATATAACGTATATAGAATTCGTATGGAAACCTTTTTCATATAGTTTGAATAAGGAATATTTATTTAACATAATGCCAACATGAAACTAATATATTGTTCAATTTTGGTACTGTTGTTTTTTTTTTTTCAGACATTCTTCTCATGCGGGTGGAGAATTAAAACACTAAAATATCATTTGAAAATACTAAAGTCGTATCTCTTACAGCAAGTAACGTAACTCTTAGCTGGCTGAGAGCAATCTCCTGCCAAGTGACGACGTCATCATTGCCGTATCAGCATTTGTTCCTTTTAACCTCAATAATCTGCTTACACAGGCTTCATCTGTGTGTCGTCTCTGCTTGCAAAAGCAGATTGACTGGAGAAAGGAATGCTTAGTTCATGAACTTCACATGTGGTTCATAGGTCACATGACAGGCCACATAACATATTCTTATCCGTGTGTGTAATGCAATTAGTTAAGGACTTGTAATCATTTTAAAATTAATGAACAATATAAGCAAATAGAATTTCTATAACAACAAAATGAATTAATTTTTTTTTTCTGAACCTCATAGACATTTAGAAGTATCAAGATATGTATATATGAAATATTTACTTGCAACATTAGCCTATTACAATTCATGGGAAAATGTCACATTTTCTTGAAAAACCCAAAGTTTATATAGAAATTAGTTACATAGTGGGTTTTTCGTTGCATCTCCTACCTATTAATAATGTTTTAATAGTTAACCTCAGAAGATGCGCACGAGAAAATTGAATATGAAACTTTTGTTAGGGCACATAGAATCATGATTAATCTTCTCTTTGACTCTTATGTTGCCTGGCAATCTTACAATTAGCTCCGTTTTCCACTTCTTTGTCTAGTAACTTACTACCAGTAATATCGAATTTTCTTTGAGATTCGTAATGATATCTATTTATTTTTTATAATTCTGGATATTTTTACAAGTCATCATAGACCTGGATAGGTTCACTCATTGTTAATGCCATGGATAAAAAAGTTTGTACAGCGGACTCTTTTGAATTCCGAAATATCAGCGAATTCATGTGGGTTAAGTCTGGTCTAAATGGCTCTCTCCCCTCCCCTGTATTTGGATGTCGTCTGAATTTACTTTGCCCTTGTGACAAGTATAATTTCACTTGCAGGCTGATTAATGGAACCTGGTTACAGTATCCTGCAGTACGAGAGTTTCACATCGCAACTTCAAAAAATCGTTCGTCGCAGCGGACGACTACAGTCAAGTAACAACCGCCTACAATGTGAAAGGAATTTCATGGACTTCTTCGACCGACACCGTATCTCGTCGTTAATCTCGTTTTAATGCGGAATGCTCCAGCGGCTGTCGGAATTCGACTACAAAAAGGGACATACTTCCGACAATTACGACCCGAAGGATATTCAACTCTACTTTGCTGGCGAAGGACTCGTGCTGGGATGATCTATTCATCGCGAACGTAATCGTGTAGCTTAGGATGCAGAGAATAAGTATGAGCGCAAAATAGAACGTTGGACCCGCCCAGGCAAATTTTCCCCTTGTTTTAACCATTGAAAAAGGCCGTTTCAATTGGCTAAAGGTGGTTGTCTGGAACTGTGTAATGGACGAAAAGTTGTTCGAAAGCTAGTTAAAAGTGAAGTAGTATAACCTCGGTCATGTATCCTATATATATAAAGTATCATGTATCCTATATATAATTGATCATAAATAACAGAGTCGAAATATATCTTTGCGTGTACGCAATAGGAATCTCTTATATAAATGATCATAAATAACAGAATCGAAATATATCTTTGCGTGTACGCAATAGGAATCTATTTAAAGTGCACATATATTAATCATAATTTTATGAATCCATATACATATGTATAAACAAATCAGGTAGCCTATAATCAATCTGTTACCTTTTATCTTACCAATATCTGCAGGTATTTATGAGTTAGTATATTGATTAATGAATCAGATACATAACAGTTAGCATAAAAATCAACGAATCAATCAGCATAAACATTAATAATTTTATCAATTCATATATGAAATTTTTTATCAGTTAAAATATGATTTTTATCATGTTAATCTTCATTCTATGCAATTATCAGAGTACATTAGTATTTTCTGTAGCATAAGTATCTTAAAGAGATGAAGTGAAAAACTGTATCATTATATATCATGTGATCACTATTATTTACCAATATCATTGTTTTATATTTTATTACTTGAATCAATTCATGTACACCATGATTTTTTATTTACTTATATATATATATATTCACATAGTGTCTGTATCACACTCCTATAAGTCAAATGCAAGTCAAGTTTGAGTAATATTCAGTAGTTGGTTTTGGTAGCTGACCGAGCTAATGTAAGTGTTTACATAATAAAAATATGGAATGTTAGTCCATATATATAAAAGTCTAAAACTAAAGAGGTCAACCAGATTGCTTGCAGGAATGTGATCAGATCTAGAGACGCTAAAGATGACGTATACAATAAGTATGTAAGCTAAGATAACATGCCGTCACCTGTAGTCATTCAATTGTTTATAAACATTAGTCCAAGCTCCCTGCTTGAGACAACTACCCGACCTATTATTCAAACGGCCTACGTGATCTGTAGCGTGTCTCATTCGATTGTGTGTTCGTATGAAACTATGTCATCTGATAGTATGTTCATATGTTCGAACTACTGTCTGTTCCTTCATAACTTGTAACAGAGATGGTAGACAGGCAGAACAGAGTTAGCTATCGTCATTAGAAGACCTGTACCTCTTTACCTAAGCTTTATCATGTAGAGGAATAGGATTAGCCATCATCATTGGCAGAAGCGATCAAGCTATCGTCATAGAAGACTTGTGTGATCATACCTGATCTTCATCATGTAAAACTTCAGAAGAATATACTATTTTTATACCTTGTGTTTTTCTACAAGAACCTCACCGAACCATGAGTTCAACACATCGTCGTAAAGATAATACCGACTTCGTAAGTGATCTACAAAACCCCAGACACTCCATTGAAGATGGAAGTGCAATACCAACCGACTTAGCGTATAGATTATCGCTAGTCTAACATTACCTCATAGGGCGCCTCTTAAAATACAAGGCACAAGCCCTAATTATATAATATATATACTATATATATATATAGATATATATATATATATATATATATATAGAGAGAGAGAGAGAGAGAGAGAGAGAGAGAGAGAGAGAGAGAGAGAGATATTAGATTATCTATTTGATTTCGTGTTGTTAATCGTGATTTTCTTTTGTTAATGATGATTCTCTTGCCATTTCCAGCGTGTACCTTAGAGACAGTCCCCTGTTTAAATACAACGACAGCGCAGCTTAATGTGTCCCAAAACTTCTTAACCTTGAACTCATCTATACAGTACATCTGTCCACCATCACTGGCGATGCCAAATGGAACGACGAATGTGACTTCAACTTGTGTTGAAACTCTGGTAGGAATGATGACCACCTATACCTTCAAGCCAGCCCTTATACCCAATTGCAGCGGTAAGGGAAATCATGCGCCTTATGTATGTCACGTATTATATTTCTCTGTCTTGTTTCCTTTATCTTGACCTTTATTATTATTCCAACTGCCACAGCACACTATCATCGCTATTATGAGTATTATTGTCGATGTCTTGCGTATATACAAACTTGTATACATATATCTAAATGACAATTCTTGATTGCAAAAAATCTTGGTTTGCTGTAAAATTTCTAGTGTAGGGAATAATTTTTGTTGCCGTTGTCATTTTTATTTATTGCTTTGAATGTCTAGCATCAATCTACTTATTGTCATTACCGACAATGGGCGCATGTGTAAAGTCCAGCACCTACAAATGTCCCAAATGTTTTTTACAGTATGCCTAGGGGAACCAATCATTTTTAACGCCACCACAAATTGGAGCAGCTCTCTCCAGTATAGCACTGGAGCCACTGTGGATGTCATTTGCAATCCGGGTTTCTTAGTGAATGAGACGGACGAGATCACTAATTACTCCGTGATTGAGTGCACGGACCTGGGCTGGTTGATTGACCTTTCTTGTCTACCTGGTAAGTAGCAACTGAAGGGGTTAATCCCATGAACTTTTAAAACTCCAGTTCTCTAATCTTTATAAGTTTAAGACATCATAAACTGATCGGAAAGGTTCGGGCAATGAGGGCTTGTGTCGTCTGCTTAAACTCTAGGCGCATAGCCTTGCTTAAGAAAAAAATAAAAATAAAAATAAGTGACGGTGGGTCACTGGTCCTAATCAACTAAGAAGTGGGCGTTACAAGATGTGTTCAGTCAGTGAATCTCTCTTGGGAATCTTGTCCCATCAGTGGATGAGAAAATTTTAGAGATGGTCAGCCCCAGGCACATGAGGGCGCTAAGAATTTCCAATTTTACAAATGCCAAGGATAAATTGAATATAGGAAATTGTAACGCAAGAACTCTGAAACCAATCAAAAAGATGAAATGGTAGACAGCGAATTCGAGAATTGTTCTGATTTGAGATAGACGGGAATGAAGAAAGAGACGCGATAGAGGGTAACACTTAGTATATGCAGGAAGCGCAGACGTAAATGATAGAGGGTAGGCATGAAGTTAACACCAAATATAGAAAAAGCCTTAACTGGATGGATGATAGAGCACAGTAGGCGAGGGCTCGCAAAATGTAAACCAAAGCCGGGCAATGTGAGAATTATAGTTTGCAATGCAGCAGCAAATAAACTCGCTTTAGAAATACAAGGCGCAGAATGCGTGGGTGAGATACCTGTAAGAAATGTTAGATAAGATTCATAGTCGGTGATATAACTGGAAAAATTAGTATTACCAATATAGATATGCATGAAATCGGCACAGAAAGCCTGGGAGAGAATGCAAAAACGAGAATGGGGTGCAATTTATTAGTTTTTGGCTGCATGTAGTTTTGTAATAGGAGGTACTCTTTCCTAACAAGGATATCCATAAATACACTTGGATATATCCTTATAGCAGTCATGAAAACCAAGCAGATCATAATACGATCTTTAAATGGTGAGAGTGAGTAGTGGTTAGTGTCGTGGTATGCCACCCAGATATCGCGGGTTCGCGTCTCCCCCAGGGCGATCAAAAATCACTGGCTCTGTATCATAATCAGTTATGGCTGCAGTATAGGGTTTTTGAACAGGTTTCATACACCCAGGTATGCTCCTTCTCAGCAGGCTGGAGACAGCAGTTGATAAAACGTCTAGAGATAGCAACTAGAAAAGACAGGGGATGCACAGACCAGAAATTCATAATAAGACACTCTACAACAGTGTACGAAATTTAAAAATCCCATTCTGATGGCTTTTGTTGATTATGAGAAGGCATTTGACAGCGTCCACAGTCCCATCAAATATGTAAAACTAACTCAAAATAATACATAAACAAAATAATATGCAAATTTAATGTTGGTGTAATCTTTTCAAGTAAATTTACAGTAAAGCAGAGCGACAAAAATTTGACAAAGATTACACTGACAATATTCTAATAGAAAATAAAGACCACAGCACTTCATGAACTTGTCTAATTAAATGTCTCATATAATGATGGGATTCAAATTATGTCCAAGAAAAGCAATATTTAGAAACAATGATATCCAGCACAGATTCTCTTGAAAGGCTAACATAGCCATATCAAACAATGGACTGGAGTAATAAGATTTGGAAATCAAATTAGACTGGAATTGTATACGAAAGTACGATTATACCACGGTCTAAATCTGTGGATTATCCGTAATTCTAGTATGAACTGTATATCTAAATAAACTTGAATCATGGTATGACAATGGTACCATATCCAAGCACCACAAGATTCACTGAGCTCGTTTTCTTCGTAGGGGGTTAGTAACGTCAATGGACCTCATACGGTGCAATATAGGTATTACTTGAGGTTCACTGCAGCGTCCCCTCGGCCCCTATACCTCTTTTCATATTAGCTTTCTTCCATCTTACTTTCTACCCTTTCCTTACAATTGATTCATAGTGCAACTGCCAGGCTTTCCTCCTGTTACACCTTTCAAACCTTTTCACTGTCAATATCCGTTTCAGCGCTGAAACGGAAATTATACCTAAAACCTATAAATCAATCGACTAAGCTCGTTTTACAGAGATGCAAGAGAGATCTAAGAAAAACAGACGTAATGAGGATATCAAGTACTAATGGATGAAATAACACCAGTTGGAGGGAGATATAATTGAGCTGGAATTCATGAAAGGGTAAAAAAAGGCCATCTAAACTCTGGGCTGGATAAATAAGATTTGGAAATTAACGGACGGAAGTTGCATGCGAAAGTATTGCAATACGGATCTGAATCGAGGTATGACACAGAAATTAAAAGATTTTGTGGACTTGGGAATAAAGCTTTATGAAGAATATTAGGAGTCGAATGAATGGCAGCAGGGTAAAATAAGAAATGATACCAGAAAGGAAACTATGCATATTCCAGTTATGGGTGAGATAATGAGGAAGTGGGGCGGGGGGAGAGTAGAGCTGACTTGGTCACGTCCTTCGTAACCCATCCCATAAGAATAGTTCACGTGATGTCGATGCGGTTTCTGTGGTCACCAGAAGAGTTTTCATAAAACTTTTGATGTAATCTTTTCCACTGCATAAGTGAAAGAACGCCAAAACTTCTCCCCAACTGAAGATTTTACTCTCTTCTGCCAATAAATGTTATACCTATAAATTGGTTAGAATTTTCAGTTGGTGATGTATTAACAGCGTTTAGTGGACTTCTATTTTGATACATCTTCCATAAAGATAACATCAGCGTGGAATTCTGAATGAGGAAATTAAACTTCTTTTAGTTATACCTATAAACTAAATGTTATACCTATGAGCTGGTAATAGTTTTCAATTGGCTATGTATTTAAGCGTTTAGTGGACTTTTATTTTAGTATAGAATTCTGAATGATAAAATTCAGTTCATTATCGTTATATTTATCCAATTCTCGTTGTACAGCAATTCTAATTATTGACCCTCATTTCAGGGTGTGTGGACCCACTGCCAGTAGCTGGCAGCAACATGAGTATGGAAAACGTAACAAATTTATTCATAAATGCTACTGTTATCTACAGTTGCGATGAGGGCTCTTATATTCCTGCCGTAAGTTTGAAGACTGCATCCCTGCGTTAGTTTTGAAGTAATAGATTAATTTTCGTATATGTAACAGCCAAAAATGTATGTCAAGCTTCCTAACTCCTTTGTTGCGTTCACTGATAAAGCCACAAAAATTGAAACGTATAATACGTGGAAATACCATAATATTACTCTAATAAGGTAATAAACTGTGAATGTCAGATCACTGAGAAGCATTGAAGTGGTTTCATTTAATAGTAACTTGATATAAAGATATGATAGTTCACATTTCCTTCACTCTCCTTTTCTCACTCCACAGATTTTACCTGAGATACGGAATCACACCGTTGTTACCTGTGGGGTCGACGGGAAATGGAATACTTCCCTGAACGCAGCTGAATTCTATTGCGCTGAAAGTAAGCTTTCACCAAATAGTTTTATTTCAAGATTGAAGCGGCTGTCTCAGTTGCAGAACTCTTTCATTGACGAAGCACAACAAAGTAGAATTAAAGATGACGTCGCTATATGTAGATATAGGTATGCAATAAGAAGCTAAAAAATACAATATACGCAATACATAATACCCGTCACAGTCAAACATGAGCCCTTTTACAGCGAAGTGAGACACCTTTTGAACAGTAGACCAGGAATCAACCACCAACTGGCAGAGGGAGCCAAATTTTTTACCATTCATCCTAGATGCACACACACACACACACACACACACACACACACACACACACACACATATATATATATAGATAGGAAACTGTCGATTATTCATATTTGCATTATCTACAGCTCAGCTTTATCTGCTTACAATGCAGCACTCAATGTGTGTATAAAATGTTAATTTGTGTGTGTCTATATATATATATCTATATATATATATATCATATATATATATATATATATATATATATATAATATATATAAAATATGTATAAGTCTTTACAATAAATAGGTAAGTAAAAAGCCTTCTGCATAGTTGACAATGCTGTGTGGGGATAAAAGTGATTGTAACACTGTGAACAGTCATATAGCACACTGAGAAATGAATATTGGGGTCTGATATGCCAGGTAGGCACTTTCTGGGGATGGGAAAGGCTGGCCGGGCTTTTGTTTGCAAGAGCTTTCATGATTGTTATTGGCTTAATAGCGACAACACCATTTAAAATCCTTTACAAATCATTTTGTGTGTTACTTTCAAGTGGCTGAGACAGAAACATCATGGCTACAAAAATGTATGGTAGAAGTTGCATGTGCTTGGGAATTTTCACAATTAATGGGTCAGAAGCTTGTAATTTTGTTTATTCCCTTTGAGCGACTGACAGAGATAGGTCATGACAATGTTATCGGAGTTTCCTTCTCTCATTTGCTATCTGCAAAGATGCCAGCGCACTTATGAGGCATGCTCTACTGCTTATATGTACATAATTTTTCAGTAATTGGGCTTTAAATGGTTGATGTATTAGCCATTGTCACAATGCTTTCCACTGGTTTTTGTGACTTTCTCAAGTGCCTCTGTACTGTAGCATTGTTATTGCTGTGTGTGGTGCTGTGTATTGTGTGCATGGCCCACCACCTCAAAGGTCCAGGAAGGTGTTGATACTTCTGAAGAAACTGTTTATGACTCATATTATTACTGAGTATACCATAGCATGGGCTACCTTGCAGGACATCAAGAATGCCAAGGAGAAAATGAAGTATCCAAGGGAATTTGGGAAGAAGTTGTCCAGAAGTGATGCCTACAAGGTCATGACCAAGCCTCACCTTAATCTGGTTTCTTCAGCAGAGGTTGCCTAGGGTGTATGTACAAGATGCTTAGATGAATCTGCTGCTATGAAGCTTGCAGGTCTGCTTGGGGTTGTAGGCTTTATTGCGTCTGAAGGTTCACCGTCTTGGTTCAAAATTCAACATTGGCTTTGCAATACAAAGACTCCTGGAGAATACTAGGATGTTTCCGAGGAGGGAATATAGTAATATCAGTTGATGTTGAAACACATCATGAAAAGGAAGATCTAGTTTTGAGCCGGATCTACAATGCTGATGAAACTCAATGGAATTTGGAGAGGTGTCTAGGAGTGGGGTCGGCGAGGTCATGTCCAAGCCCTGCTTGGATCTGGTTTCTTCAACAGGTTGGCTGGGATGCATGTATCTGTGTTGAGTTGATGGCTGCTGATACAAAGTTTATAGGTCTACTTGGGGTTGTGAACTTTATTGTGTCTGAGGGTTAGCTGTTTTGGTTCAAAATTCAACCTGGGCTTTCCAACAAGAAGACTAATGGTCAGGACTAGTATGCTTCCAGGGAGGAAATGGAGAAATTTTGGCAGATGTTAAAAGCTTCATGGAAAAGGGAGGTCTCGCTTTGTATCAAATCTCCAATGCTTATGAAACTAGTATATTCCATTGCTCCTTTTCCATTAATACTTTGGCTGCCGAGAAGGACAAGAATTTACCTAGTCGAAACCTTTTGAAGGCATGCATGACTGCTTGTTATGTGCAGATGCCATCATTGCAAACCAGTTTTAGTTGGACACCATACCGTACATGGGTTGATGGATAGTCTCCCAGTGATTTGGTATCATTCAGTGAAGGCTTGGTTCACCTACAAGATTTGTCAAATTGGTTCCATTACCACTTTTGTACTGAGGTTATTCTTAATTAAGTTAAGGACCTTGGCATTGCTAGACATTAGGTGAAGGCTTTGCTTCCTTTTGGCAATAATCCTGTGAATCCTATCACAACCCTGATGGTCAGTTATGAAGATCATATTAGGGTTATGTTTTTGCACTTAATATGATTGCACTCATACAGTTGATGTACCAATATGTTATTATTGCAATAAAATTGCTATAATGGAAGAATCTCCTAGTGGTGTTTGAGAAGGAAGGCGAGAAGGAACAAGTCTAGGACACACAGAGGAAACAGACTCTAGAGAATCTTTGAAAGTATTCAATGAAGTCTGCCATCCACAACTTCGCGGATGCTTAGAAGGATGTCACCATGCAGACCCTGAAGCATACATGGAACTACTGTGAAGAGGAAAGAAGAACTGATCGACTTCTAAGGCTTCAATGTTGATGATTTTTTGTCCAACTTGCACAGGGAGGTGACAGTGCTCCTAAGAGTGACATAGCTGGATGACAATAATGGAGACCCTGGCTTATAGCTGATGTCTGGCAGTGAGATAGCTTCCACAGCTGATGCCAGTGAAAAGTAGGAGGAAGCCCTGGAAGACAATTATAATATTGACAACGCTTCTATTGCACACCCAACCTGAAGCTATAAGGAGATGCAAATGATCTTGGATAAATTTATCGAGCTTGTGGAGAATCCCAACACTGATTTGCAGCTATCTTACCAAGGCCTCAGAGTTTGACGAAGGAGCTCGAGAAATGCTGTAATGAGTGAATGCAAAGCAGAATCGTACCCTAGACAGTTTCTTCAGACCCCTAACCACAATGCACCAAACCCGTCTCCATCCACTTCTTTAGTAACCTTGTCTCTCAGCTCAGCAACACAAGCAAATACTTTGACAACCTATGCTGACCTGTTAGGTTCTTTCAGACAGGAATCTGATTTGTCTATACTATCTCTCGATGACCCTCTAAGAACTTCAACACGTCTTCTGACCAGTTTGCCGCTTCATGACCTCTTGGAGGAACAGGAGACAGTAGAGGAGGACTTTTAAAACCTAATCACAAGTTTTTTGTTTGTCTTATGTTTTGAATATTGTGCACAGTAACGTAATGTGTTTTGCGCCATTTTTAAAGCATATTGTTTACATATACAGTACTGTATGGTGATAAAATAGGAAAAAAATTTACGAACTTACCGACTGTCATCTGTACAGTACTGTACATTGTACGTATTGCATATAGTGCAGTGTGCAGTACTCTGTAGTGAAAAAACAGGGAGGAAAGGTACGAACTTACCGTTTTACATCCGTTCTCTGTTGTATAGTGTACTGTGTTGTGTGTTGTTTATAAACATATAGTGTACATTACACAATACTGTGCTGTGCAATGAGAAAATAGAGAAAAAAGGGCACAAACTCATATCATCCATAAAATATTCTACAGTGTTTTGTGTGTTGTTCATTAGTATATGCAGTGTATACAGGACTGTGTTGTGATGCACTTGTAGTGTGTTTTTTACCATATCCAAAAATTTTCAATATCCGCTGTGGCTTTGGATGTATTAATGCAGGTAAACGAGGGGTGAATGTATAATCTTTATAACTGTTCTTGTTTAAAAGTTTGGTTTTATTATCATTATTCTTACTCGTATTCTCTAAGCCATCACAACCTATTTTTGGACATGTTCCATGTTAGAAGGAATATATTGACTTCTTTGGCATAACCGAGGAAAACTATTTTTACATTGCTTGTCTTTGCAATCAGTACAATGGATATCTATTCTTTAAGCTAATATCTGCTTCTTTTAATTTTATTTTCCTTCCAGTTTGTTTAAGTGATCCTGTTCTCAATAATTCTGGTGCCATCGCCTCCTGGAATAATGTCTCACGCACTATTGGAAGTCAGGTAAAATTCTTTCATAATCTGTTCTTAATAATATCCCACAATGTCTCGTTTTAAGTTATTAATTTTTAATATGCAGTACATGCCCCGTATCTCCTTATCTGGTATGAACATGAAAATGCAATTTTTCTCTCTTAAGTCAATTACTAGAGATCCCACATATAAAGCTCGGCTTGCTCTGTTTCTTCTTTCAGATCGAACGATGTCACACGAGCTCGCATGCTCAGGGGAACTGTTCTTTACTTTTATCCTTTACTTTTGCAGGTGAACATTACTTGCTCTGTGGGTTATGCCCTTCCTCAGTTTAACAAATCTACTCTTGTGACTTGCGAGGAAGGAGGCCATTGGACGAACTCAAGCTCTGTATCCTGCAGGAGATGTAAGATTCTTTCTTCATTGCTTTTATTGTTACTAGCTACTTAGCGAGGAGAAGTTGGATAAGATAAGTGTTTTCGAAAGTTTACTTCAATTTTTTTCATGAAAACCTGAGATGTTATGAAGACCCAGTGTTTCTAAAGATTTGGGTTTTTTTTTATTTGCAATCAGCTTCAAGTCGAACAGTGTCTTTTGCAGCTTTTTCTTTTTGTGAATGTAACTGCTGGGCAAATAATTAACCGCCAACATTCACAGTCACAAAAAAAGCTGCAAAACACACCGTCGAGGATGGAGCTAACTGCAAATAAAAAATGAAAAAGTCTTCCTAACATCAGAGGTTTCCATAAAAAACATACTAAATAAAATATCGAAAATACTAATGGCTAAAATGGCTATATCCAAACTACAAACTCTTGTGACAAATTATTCCTCTTTCACGTCATCAAAATAATGTTAATTTAGTGCTTCATACTACAAGTTCTGAGCCATTCTCAATATTATAAAGTCTTACCCTTATTTTCTTACCTTTTCAACATCCGTTGGAGTATTAAAAGTCAGCTGAATTTAGTCTGCATATATGCAGGGATGCAGCTTGAGATAACATGCAAATGAAAGCATTGAGCCTGACACTTAGTATTTCTTTTACCCTCTTCGTAAAGTGCTTCTTTTTATTCTTCCAGATACATTGGAAGAACCACCAGCGCCGAACGGGACAGTGCACAACAATCCAAGTGGACCTCATTGGGAGGGCACTGCCCTCAATTTTTCTTGCCCAGATGACCTTATATCGATGACTGGGCAGAACATGACGTCGATAACCTTTAATGGCACGAATTGGGTACCTCTAGATCCAGAGTTCGCCTGTTTCAATGGTAATGACAATGCAACATAAAGTGAATTCTCTTAGCTGGCTAGTTTAAATTAAGCACGACTCATTGCCTAAAGGGTGGCAAAGTCTTGGTCTGATGATGTAGATAATTGGATTCTGTCCAACCACGAACCAATAAATACATACCTTAGTTCATTTGATTTATATTTCCTACAAATATCTTGAGATTGAACATGATTTTGATAAGAATACATTTTTTTTATCTTGGTAGGAAGAAGGATTAGGTGCCACATCAATGTATGAAATGTAGTAACTGAATTTTGCCTTAATCTATTTTCAGTCACTGCATTTTATGTTCTCAATAAGCAAATGAATTCCCAAGGTACATGGGCAGCTTGTGATAATACTAAAGCCTATTTTATTGAAGATACTGAGCATTCATTGAATGCATAGGATGAACTGTACATCAGTGATTCTCAACCAGAGGGGGAATTCAAACTCTAGGGGGAATTTCAGAGTGTCAGGGCGGAAGTGTGACCACAGATTGGCCGGCTCAAACTGGCTCTAGAACCTCACAAGATGCAGTGCGCATCGGTCCGCATGACTGAGAAGTCCCGGTGTGGGCTTTCTCTCGCTAGCTTGTGAAAAGGGTTGTTGTTGGGGGTTGGGGGACGTTGGTTAACATACTTACATCTGGGGAAAGGATGCATAGGGGAAAAAAGACTGTGAACCACTGGTCTAATTATTCTATACTTATCCTTATAATTATCATTAAATCACATCTGGTTTTCACCTTTATCTTTCCTGCAGTGTGTCATAACTTGGCCCCAGAAGCGCCTGAAAACGTAAGAATGACCACATATGGAATACCCAAGTTTGGAGCTGTTATTTCTTACGACTGCCAAGGCAAATACCCGGATGGTTCGTCTCAGATCAACATCACATGCGACAGTGGAAACTGGAGCCTGGAGGCTATTCCAGAGTGCTTCCAAAGTAAGTCCTGTCTTTATTCATGTACACAACTCAAAATATTACAAATGTGAGGTTAATGACATTGTTTCATTAGAATTAGCTCAGCTTTCCTTAATGGCAATCAGACGCAGACAGACTTTGGTCAAATATTAAGTCCTAAACTTTGCAGGCTGAGTAAATGTATTTAGAAGTAATAGCGATATTTAAATGCTTCGCTGTTTTTATGATGTAATTAAAAGCTCTTAATTCATAAGAAAGTCATAGAAATGGGAAAGCAAGTTTATATAGTTAGTCGTTCATCTCAGGTAGGGAATAATTCTAAAGTAATGAAAGCACTTCATTTTTATACGGATAAGGTAAGAATGTAGAGTGATTGAAGTAATTCTTAGCATCATTAATGTTGAGTTGTTCTTGACAAAACGGAGAGTAGGGTGTGTTCCATTACTGGTTACTGGAGGACCTTTTATTCTAAAATAGATTATTTCATATTCCGGGAAAGTAATCACAATTAGACATAACATGCGCTAACGAGGATTCTGCGGTATTAGTTTAGAAAGAGTTACCTGCAACCATTGATACATATCAGTTGATACTGACAACGGTTTTGTTAGTTAAATGTTGACCTGCACAAGTCTTCATCTGAGAAATGCATTTCTAAGAAGTTATTTTCATCTATAGGACAAGATTTGACGAACCAGTATAAGCCAATATTTGTTTTAGATATGGCCCTGATATCGTTCTTAGCCTCCAGATCAATTTTTGCCTGACTGGCAAATCCCTTGAAGCATTGTTCAGGAGACCTCTTCACTGTTTTCGGAGGCTGAAGTTCTGTCTCTTCCATTGCCATTCACCCTGTTCCTCACCGGACGAGTGGGGAGCGAACTAGGGCTAACAGATTGATAGGCGAGTATGTAACCCACTCGTCCGGTGAGGAACAGGGTGAAAGTCGATGGAAGAGACAGGTTATGTGAGAGAGACCGGGAAATCATAACTAGGAAGAGACCCCGTACTTGACAGCAGAGGTTTAAATCGAGGTGGGAGAAGAGGTCTCCTGAACAATGCTTCAAGGGATTTGCCAGTCAGGCAATAATTGGTCTGGAGGCTAAGAACGATATCAGGGCCATATCTAAAACAGCTCTCCCAGGGCTGGGCTGAAGGACTAAATTTTTTTACATTGCTTTACACCAACTGGTTACTTAGCAACGGGACCTACAACTTACTGTCGGATCCGAACCACATTATAGAGAGAAATTAATTTCTAATCAGAGTAGTTTATTTGTGGTGATTAGAAATTAATTTCTCTCTATAATGTGGTTCGGATCCGACAATAAGTTGTAGGTCCCATTGCTAAGTAACCAGCTGGGGTAAAGCAATGTAAAAAAATGTAGTCCTTCAGCCCAGCCCTGGGAGAGCTGTTTATCAGCTCAGTGGTCTGGTTAATCTAAGATATAATTAGCTTAACCCCATAGGGGCTAGTGCTGTCAATACAGTAGGGATTACTTAAGGTTCTTTGCAGCATCCCTTCGGTCATAGCTGCAACCCCTTTCATTCTTTTTACTGTACTCCATTCATATTCTCTTTTTTCCATCTTGCTATCCACCCTCTCCTGACAGTTGTTCCCTAGTGCAACTGCGAGTTTTCCTCCTGTTACACCTTGCAAGCCTTGCTACTCTCCATACCCCTTTTAGTGCTGAGTGACCTCATAGGTCCTGGCGCTTGGCCTTTGGCCTAAAATCTATATTCTGTTCTGTTCCATTGCCATTCAACACCCTTATGTTTTCTTTTGTCATTTTCCTTCTTTTCCTCTTCCTCTGTCTAGAGCCAGGCGAGGTCAGTGGTCATGGCTTATATTTAAGAGGCGAACCTGCAACTAAATTAATTTACCACAAAAACACAAAGGCATTTCCTATGACGATAACACCTTTTCAGTTACACGTAACTTGTAGAAAATTTTTGTGCCTTCTTCGATATAAACTTAAAAAAAAATTGTGGATTAGTTCTCGTAAAAAAAATTGTGGATAAAGTCTCGTAAACAAAGGAATAAAAATAGATATGCACGAAAAGTGACGCATTACGAAATAGTTACAGTTACATTTCGTATAAGGTCCTTGGGTACATCTGGCAGTGGTCAGCGTAATTGTCATAATAGTAATTGTTTATTGTCATATAAGAGAAAATATTAAAACTAGGTATAAAATACTGTTCCTTCATTTATGAAAGGAAAGATAAAACTTAGCAATAATAACTATGTTACTAATACCCTCTTTACTCTTTACATGCTGGCTATCGATTACCCTTAATTACAATGAAACTATCATTGTAACTGAGGTTTAAAATCGAATATTTTCGGGTAAGTTTACTCTTTAAAAATGTGTGTGTTTTATATATATATTACACCAACTTTTTCGACGAGAGCCTCTCTCAGCAAATCTTGTCAAATAGTCATGTCTCGTATAAGGAATTCGTTGCATTAAACTTACATATTGGTTGTTCGTTTCAGGTACTTGTACATTCACAATCTCATTCCATTGCGAATTTTCCTTGTCATGTGCTTCATCCACCTATATTTCTACATTTTCCTTTTCCATTTTCTCGGATTCATATTTTGTTTACAGAGGCTGTTTTCATGTACACTATTTGTAGGTTTTTAACTTCTCATATTCATATACTGAAGATGCATGATTGCCAAGTGCAAAAAATTGACATGTTATATTTTGTAATGGTTACAAAAGAATGTTTTAGTTCCATCTGCATAAAGTTGAATTGTTTCTGACCTAACAGTTTTCATTTGTTTGGAAGAAATTGTAAGATTAACCCATACCATTTTGTTCATAGTATTGTACATATATTGTAAAAAATACGAAGCATTTGTTACTCTGATTAAACCTACTGTAATTTAAATAATTACTATGAAATTTAAGGACACAAAAGTATTGTCATTACTTTAAAAGAGAAATACGCAGTGATTATATTGCTTTCAAAGTATATAAAATGAACATTTCATACCCCGCCAAATTCTCATTATTAATATTGAAAACTTCGAGAAAAGATCTTTTCAAGAAATTTTTTTGGAAAGTTTTAGTTTAAAATGATTTAGGTTAATAATTGAGAAATGAGAAGGCTCTTGCAAGCCGTCTGACAACAATGATACTGTGCATTTCATTGCTTCTCTCATTATTATTATTGTTATTATTACTCTCATCATTTGGGAAGCACTCAAGTGACTGGACACGCATATAATATTATAAACTCATTAAGTAAGATTAAGATTACACAAAAAGCGCAATTTAATAAAAAAAAAATGAAAAGATGGAAGGGAATGAGAAATACCCAAACAAATACTTCCAAGATGATAATGCAAGCAGGTAAGAAATATATTGCTATGAACGGCAATACATGTAAGGAGAAGTAAGGCAAAGGAGGATGAGGTTTTGAAGTGGTATTAGAAACTGAAAATCAGATAACCAACGCCAGTCAAACTTCTTAGTACAGAATTCTAGTGGGAGTACGGCTCGACATCGGTTTGTCAGTAGACTCGTTTTACCAGGAGTCAGCCTCGTAACACACGGCACACGGACTCCTTTTCTTCCCGATGTGTTCCAGGTTTATATCTAGGTTTTTCGTCGTATACATTTGCAACGATATGAAAGAATATGAAAAACAAATAATATCAAATCTCACGAATGTTAGAAGGACTGGTGTGGTAGGAAGCTCTGAGGTATTAACATAAATTTTTGTGTGATTCCAATCGAAAAATATTTTAATAGAGATATGTAGCAATAGAGAGGCTTAAGATATTTCTTTGTATGGCCAGATGGCTAACAGATATATATATATATATATATATATATATATATATATATATATATATATATATATATATATATATAAATGTGTGTGTGTTTGTTTATATGTATTTTCTCAATATCAGAAGTCAAAATAATTAGCCACATCACACTGACGTTCTAAACAATTCCCTGTACAGGACTAACCGAATTCTTAACATGTCATTAGTAAGGTGATCATTTTGTTTATTTATTACGCTTGATATTGATGCGGTGTCTATTCTTTGCTTTGCTGTATGTCAGTTTTAATCAGTGCGTTGATATTTTTTATGTTGTCATAATATCAGTGAATCAGACTTTCTAGAAATGGTTCGGATATAATTCATATTGTTAATGCCGTTAAATACATCTTTAGATGGATAAAATTGAGTTTGCCAGCACTATGACCATAAATGCCATCCATTAATCATAAACTCTCACTGGCCCGGTTATATATAACGTCAGAGAATGTGAAATCAATGAAGTAAGCTGAATCTATATAAAAAAAGGTGTTTAGAAGACTATTTTTTTTTTTTTTTTTTTTTTTTTTTTTCTTTTTTTGGTTAAACACTTGCCAGGAAGTTTGTTTGTCTGTTTGCAGATTTACGGAAAAAATTAATGGGATTTTTACGGAAATTGTACAAAAGCTGGGGCTTGCGACTAGCAAGAAGTAATTAAATTTGGGAGTGGCAGGATTAGAACCCTTGGGACAAGGGCCATTCGGGCGGTGTGAGTTGCTTTACCTTGGCGATGGATGGCGAACTCCGAATATTCTTAAGTGTAATAACTTGTATACTGAATGTTTCATTTTGGTTAAAATCTGTAGGAACCAGACAACAAATATTGAATTCCGCTGGCCCAGATAAAGATCTTGAAATGGCAGAGCTCCTCTGTATGGAAATGTTGTCATTTAAGATTACTTGTCTAACCTTCCAAGTATGATTATGCTGCAAGGTTATAGTTTCTATCTGGAGGTTAGCGTCGTTTTTGTATTGTATAACAACTCCAGAACGTGCAACATGATCCTGACTTTAGGAACCTTTGGATCGAGAGTGAAATGATAGTGAAGATGCTGCTCTAAGGGTGATTTTTCATCGTTCTTGGAAACCCTCTGTCAAGAAACTCCTTCATCAAATTAACTAAATATTTGAAAGGCCATTGGAAAATATTCAAGTTCCGAAGGTCTTGCAGTAATAACAATGAAAAGGGATTTACCCAGCGGATATACCTCTCATCAGCACCTTCCAAATATGATTTTGGAAAAAAGCACCGCGCTGATAGCAGAGGAATGGTAAACACCATAAATTCGCTTCAGGCGCGCACCGAATATTGAAATTAATGACTGTGCAGAAATGTGAAGGACGCCTCAAGTGCGTTACCAATTCTTTGTGAGTCACGGAAGAGTCTTCCTGACGGAGTATTGCTAATATTTTATCGTTCGATTCCTTTTTTTTTTAAGGTCTCACATACTATATACTTACGACGGTAAACTCCACTTACCGATCTTCAGGAGGTCTGTTGCATGCACGCCAAAGATAAAACGAATAGAAAATCCAGGAAAGAAAATGCTGCATATTAGTTTATTGCATTCCACGAGTTGAACGAGACCTTTTGTTTGGAGGAATAAAAGAAAAATTCTGAATAAATGGCAGCATTCATTTTTGTCTTTATAAACATTTGTTGGTGAAGCATGTCACTGTGGGACGCAGGAAGGTAAGTCTCCTGAAGAACCGGATTATTCCAGAACAGCAGTTTTGAATTCACTTCCAAACATTATTTTCATATATTTCACGATCAGCGTTCATAAATATCTGTAAAATATCCGAAAACTTGAAATTTCAAACGCATGTCCTATTTATTTCCAATTTTTTTAAAAGTAAATGTGTCAGATGTCCTGCAGAATATGAGGCCCGTAAGTAATAATAGTCACAACTCCCTCGTTCTCTTGTCTCTGAACTTGGTTTCCTCTTATGAATCAAAGGGGTAAATTAAGATAAAATCATATAAGATGTGATGTTATAACCTCTATGTGTATTTCAAGCCATCGATATGAATATTCTTATACGGAACTTTGAACTAGCTATAAGCTTACTAAGAGCATGCAACATGCTCTTATACACACAACACACACACACACACACACACATATA